>NC_092231.1:24275893-24343393 GCF_036320965.1 Panulirus ornatus | reverse complement strand
CAATCTGGATTCCAACTCAGGTGTGCGACCCTGGACGGCCCGTGAGTGCGCCACGGCCAGCGACGCTAACCGCTACGCCAGCAATCAAGGTATGCAACTTGTACCATGAATGCATATGTTGCTAACTGATGCTCAACAAACTCTCCTTGTTTTATGCACAGAAATTTGGCAACCTAAGACATACATTTGTAAATAACTACACAAAATATAATCATCTAAATGCTTAAGAAGGATCTATGAGCCAGGGATAAACAAAACTTGGGGAAGAAATACGATTCCAGTGTACGTAAAGGAGACAGGAATATATTAATACGACGAGCGACTCCTCAGAGGTTGTATGGTCAACTACAAGACTGGACGAAGTCCACTATGGATGGGAAACACTGCCTCTCCATCCCAATAATGCCTCACCATGCCAATACTGCCTCTCCATCCCAATAATGCCTCACCATTCCATACAGTACACTTTTTAAGATATAATTCCGTACTATTAGCCATCACGGCAATAGCTTTAGTCTTCCTGCATTCACATTCTTCATTATCAGGAAAAAAATGATGATGGTTAGGAGATAAAAAGGAAAAGAAATAATTCGATTTGGTAGGGCAGGATCGGATGGCTTCGGCGCCCCTGTGTGTGTGTGTGTGTGTGTGTGTGTGTGTGTGTGAGAGAGAGAGAGAGAGAGAGAGAGAGAGAGAGAGAGAGAGAGAGAGAGAGAGAGAGAGAGAGAGTCAGGAGGGTGGGATGTCGTTGAAGCAGACGACAGCGGACTGCTGTACGTGCAGCCAAGCGACGGGCACAGCCGACAAAATTGTGACGGACAATTTATTGTTTATTGGATCTGGTCCGAGTCCAGTAATTACTAAAGTTGAGCCGGGCCTGCATAACACCTGGGTCATCGGCAGTAAGGCTTGGCTGCCCGTAGCACCACAGGCAGACAGACACATAGACAGACAAACACACACACACACACACAGTGTGGCCATGAATAGAATTAAATGAAAAAGTATATAAAATTAATCTTGCAACACGAGGGTGTGTGTGTGTGTGTGTGTGTGTGTGTGTGTGTGTGTGTGTGTGTGTGTGTGTGTGTGTGTGTGTGTGTGTGTGTGTGTGTGTGTGTGTGTGTACACATAAGAGTAAAGACATGATACACATATATAGGGTTAAGAGACGGGGCAAAAAAAGGGTGAAAAATTCTCTTCCCTTACCACACAAAAAGTAATCACGAACAGTAATTACACACACACACACGCACACACACACACACACACACACACACACACACGCACACACACACACACGCGCGCACACACACACACACACACACTCTTAATTCAAGAAAAGATATTAAAGATCTCAACAAAATCACAACTACCTAGACAAACACATGCTATCTATGTCTGCCACACATCACTGGCCGCTAAGTTCTACTGTACACAAGCGAGCGGTGAGGCTCCTGTGGCTTGTATCGTGGGATGAAGATACATAGAAAATGTGTTCAGGTGATTACCATAATATATGCTCGGCGGGGTATGGGACGAAGGACTCGCTCCGTTTCTTCTGGCCCATAAATGCTTCATTTGTGAAAGAAACGGAACTTCTGATCATTTATTACTGTTCCCTTACGTCTCTTTCCTTCCTACGAGTGTATCGAATTCAGTTGGTTTCTTTTACGTAATGATTGAATCATACATGGCCTGACATAGCGTATTATTATGTTTACCATTTTCTAATGACGTAACATAAGATATGAGAGAGAAAACGTCGACAGGACCCCAATACTATAGGAGGAGTATTACACGCCTTTACTATGATCCTCGCGTCCACTTCAGTGTAATGAACACCCCAAAATGACCGCTTGTTCATACCGACAAGCCTAAAAACGGGCTGATCATGTTTGGTTGTTGATGAGTTAATAAAATAAAAGAGCGGGAGACAAAAAAATGAAAATGGGAGAGGGGAGGATTGGCCAAATATTTCATATCGACCTAAGATATACGTGCCGACCCATCAAGACAGTAAACACTGGCTTACTTATGGATCGTTAACAGCGCTTCGTATCTCAGGGCTAAAGTTACGTCCCCAACTTTACCCTGGGAAAATACGAGGCTACAAATCTTAACCCTGGATAATATACGACGCCACAACAGCTCCGCCAAACTATGTAATTAAAAAGTACATTCTTAGAGAAGTACAAGTATAACTACGGTCAAGTGCGGCTTTAAAACAACGAATAAAATAATACACACTTAAGTAGTCTACATATAAGAGCAATAAACTCTACGGAAAATTTGTATCAAAAGACATTAATTGCAACAAGCAGATTTTATAAGTTTGTTGCCAACTGTGCGACGTAGATGTGCATTTGTGAAATGCGAGAACAATATCGTATCATCACTCTACTCTGCTGAAATGAGAGAGAAATCGTATCACCAGTTCTACAGCGATGGGTAAATGAATACAAGTGTACACCATCAACTCTCAAATGGCTGAAGAGCATCAATACAACTGTACCATCAACTCTCATCAACTCTGTACCGTTGAAAAAACATGATACAATTGTATCAAAATCTTTACAGCATGAAATATGAGACCACAGATGAGTCTTTCATTCATCACTTATCATCTCTACACTATTACATAGAAGGGAATTTAGTAATAGCATATGAAGACGTCCGTGTATAGCCATCTATACAGTTAAGCTCGGGAACATTAGTGTCCCACCAAGTGCGTAGTACAAAAACTGATATTTAAGTGTAACATACATGCCCTGTTACTGAATACAAGAATGTCACCATGCTACCATCCTTGCAATATCTTGCAATATCAAAAATAAGAAAACGAGTTTAGTAGAACTCGTGAATTATAAAAAGTGGTAATACATTCATACTAAAAATTTTACATCATAACAGAAATAAGTAAAAGCCAAATTTTCACATTCACACTGCAAAGTATAAAAGTTTACTACAAACTCCACACTAGAAATATATTTTTCTTTAGACATATTTGCTATTTTCCGCGTTAGCAAGGTAATGACAGTACCAAAAAATGTAATGGCCTCTCGCGCTCATATCCACACACTGTTACGTATAATGCAACGAAATCTTATATACACACACACAAACACACACACACACACACATATATATATATATATATATATATATATATATATATATATATATATATATATATATATATATATATATATATTACTAATTCTGCCCTTTAAGATATACGAATACAATATAAACACCAGCTTCACAGCAGGAAATACAACAAAAATTAGACCAAACTGTACTGTGCAAAAGTACAAACGTACCGAGAATCCACAATGTCTATGAATGTGAGTTTGTCGTCAAGATGAAGTTAAAGAAATTCAATATATCATATTGTCCCTCAGTACCATCCTACAGGAAAATAACCTCCTTTAATCTTCTTATTAAGAATACAAGAATACAGGAGCTACGATTATTCCACACTACAGAATACAGGAACACTACAGAATACAAGAGTACAAACTTACCAGAAACTTCAACTTGTATATCACAAGAATACAAAGAGGCAACTAAGGAGGAGTAAACATTTTGGTAACATAAATAAGTAATAACCTTTCTAAAAAAAAAAAAAAAAGAGAGACGAGTGAAAATGAGGCTAAAAGTGGAGTATCTTGGATCTGTTACCCTCACTTTTTTGTTCCTCTTTCCCACACCACCTTAAAATCATCCAACGCCCAGGTAGCCTTCAACATATCCCTTCCTTAGTCTTCCACTTCCACAACCCGCTCCACCAGTCGACTCTATCAACCTAAGCCTATATATACTAAGTCACCCGTACGCATGTTGGTGGAGCCTGTATGCTACGTCATTGGCCCTAAACAAAGAAAACGTGCTGGTACAAGGTTAACGAAAACGCAGATTCATCAACACTTTGCTTACACTTTCCTTACCTTTTCTCACAGAATCCATACCTTCCCTCACATTATCCATACCTTTCCTTTATAGTATCTATGCTTTCCCTCACAGTATCCATATCTTTCCTCACAATATCCATACCTTCCCTCAGTATCCATACTTCTCACACTTTCCTTGCAACTTAGGGTTCAGGGCCACGTGACGTCACAAGTCGGCCTGCGCGGCCGGGTCCATTTTTTTGAAGTTAGAGTGAGCTGACTCGGTATGTATAGCAGCAGCTATCAAGAACCCACAAACAAACGTCTCCCAAAGTCATCAACTCCCACAACTCGTCCCTCCAGTCAACGAACCTCTACTGGAGTCTTCAACACCCCCAGTACTCGTTCCTCCAATCAACAATCTCGAGAACCCTCCAACGAACCCCTCCTGGAGTCATCAACCACCAACACTCGTCCCTCCAGTCAAGTCAAGAAAATCTACAGCTTCATATCCAGCCAGCTGGACGGGGCGTAACTCGCCGGAACTCACTCACACCTCCGGCCAAGCTAATAATACTGCCAAATACTTAAGTCTTTATCTCTTGTTGACATTTTTTCCCGGAAAATCCCGGTTTATATGCTTGTTTCATCACGGCTTCGTGCTAATGCGCTATGGTATCCGGATATCCATCGGTAGTTTTCGGTTACTATCCGGATATTGGATCTCGTGCTATAAGATCATTATAGTTTTGTAAACAGTTCTATTTACCAGCTGAAGTCGTATGTTCACTGAATCCTTTTTTTCGGTGACAGCCATTCATCTTTCTTTGAACACGAAAATTATAAAAGCATTTCGTAGTAATCGCCAAAATACCAAAAGAGTGACACACACACACACACACACACACACACACACACACACACCCACAATTATCTATCTTCTTTCTTGTGTTCTCAAATTTTCTTATCACTACTATACCAGTGGGTCAATGTTTACACACAAGCTCAGGGAAATTATTCAATTTGCTTCGACGTTTTATCTTTAAAGATGCATCTTCAGGATTACACAGATATATCAAATACTCCACACTAAAATACACCATAACCAGAATGTACAACTGGTGCATATCCATAAGTGATCACAATATGTATGATGAATGGCTCATACATACTTCCACACTCCACGGCTAGAGAGACGAGACTGACTAAACTGCAGTATGTCAGGTTACTGGCCGTTGGGGGTGAGGTCATGACCCCATTGAGGGCGGAGAAGGAAGGCTGGGCCAGCTTACTCCTCACTGACCTCCTTAATGATGTGGTGAATACCTCCGTGTTTCCTGTGCCACCAAGAAACTGTTGTCACTTCTGCTATGAGGCGATGTATCATCAAACGCTGCTCATGTGGAAAGCATGTTGGCTTAGATGCCGATTACTGGGGGCCTGTTCCTTGATGTGTCCAGACTCTAAAATTTGCGGCATGCTACGGTTTTTACAGCAGACGATTATTCGGGTGTTTTGCTCGATTATATATATATATATATATATATATATATATATATATATATATATATATATATATATATATATATATATATATATATGTGGACATATTACGCAGCCATGGTGACCTCACACATCCTTGTCGAAGACCCACCTTCAAGTGGGACAACTCACTTTCCCTTCTCCCTACTTACGTACACCTTACCCACTTGAAGGAAACCTCCCAATACTTTTAGTAGATCTCCTCCCACACCATATATTCATAACATCCACCACAAAACATCGCCATCAACCCTAACATACGCTTTCAACATCTCCATGAATAGTGTGTACAATTCCTTTTCTTTCTCTTTAATACAAAGATTCTTTTTTAAAGGAAAACAAGTGATCTACACATCGTCTACCAATACTAAAGTCATAATTTCCCCCTAATTCTGCTGCTCAGTGCAACAGGGAAAAGTAGAAAAAAAGCCATAACCCAAAAATACTTTTTCTCATGTAAAACTCAAATCCAGGTCCACAATCTTCACAAGCCCACTTAGAGCAGAAGAAGGTATTTTTACAGACGACTGCCAGCGGATGAGCACGATTCTGAAAAGGCATTATGAATGGGTATTCAGCGACCTAAAAACAGCATTAAAGTTAAATGACCCAACAGACTTCTTCCGAAACAGTAATGCCCCACGTGTACACAGAGCAGATATCACCATCTCAACACAAGATTTCGAGAAGGCCATTGAGAGCATGCCCCTGCACTCAGCTCCTAGGCCCGGAGTCTTGGAACTGTCTTCATAAAGAAATGCAAGACACCTTCAGCACGCACACGAAATTTATCCTCAAGAGAAAAGTCTAGATTCTGGCATCCTTCCCGAGAGTTTTGAAACTGACCCACGTCACCCCACCTCACAAAGGTGGAGGCAAAGCAAATATTAATATCCACCGATAGCAATAACATCGCACGTCATTAAGATCTTCGAAAGAGTCTTAAGAGGCAAGTTGACAGAATTTATGGAAGTAAACAACCTACATAACCCCAAAACAACACGGAAGATCTTATCCCTCTCAGTTGCTTGACCACTATGATAGGATTGTTGAAGCTCTGGCAAATAAAGAAAATGCTGGCGTGATTCACACAGGCTCTGGAAAAGCATTTGGCAACTATGACCACGGTGTTATAGGACGCAAAATGGGAAAGATAGGAATAACTGCAAAAATTGGGAAATACAAATACAGCTTTTCAACTTACAGATCACAACACACAGTTATCTCCAGTGCCTCCACGGCAAAAAGTTCAGTCCCCCGACTGTACTTGCAACCTCTCCTCTCTCTCGTTCTTATATCTGACACTGACGCAAACACAAGCCACAGTTCTATATCTTTTGCAAATGATACATGAATAAGTATGAGAATCACATAAATGAAAGATGCAGAAAGGCCACAAAGAGACACAAACGAAGACTTTCACTGGACAACCGAGAACAACATACTTTCAGTACAAATAAGATTCAATCAATCCGGTATGGAAAAAAAATGAAGAAATCAAAAACAACACAGAATACCGGACAGACACAGGCGCTATCATGAACCAGTTGAATAATATGAAAGACCTGAAATGATAACGTCTAACGACCTAACCTTCAGCGAACACAACAAAACAACGGTGGGCTTATGCATAAAGATGGCAGGCTCGATCCTGCGAACCCTCAAGATAAGGGAAGAAACAATTGTTGTTGATATCATTCAAAGCACTAATTCTTTCACGAATTGAACGTTATAGCGTACTAACATCACTATACAAGGCGGGAGAAATTGGGGATTAGAAATTGTTCAGAGATATTTCACACCTCATATTAAAGGGATGAAGGGCCTAAATTACTGGGAACGGCTGAATTCCTTGAGGCTATACTTCCAGGAGTGCTGACGAGAGAGGTATATCATCATCTATAACTGCAAAATCCTAGAAGGTATAGTTCCTACTTATGTTGGGAAATAAAATCCTATTGGCACAACAGACATGGAAGACTGCAAAATTCTACCTCCGAAAACCAAAGATGCACAAAAACAGTGAACACCTTACCAGCTAAGATCAGAAGGAGGATAGGATGCACAATTGAGAAGTTTAAGAATGCACTGGAGAAGTACCTATAAAGTACACTAGACAAGCCAGGCTGTGGGGGTTATGTGCCCTTGAGGGCTGCAGCTTCCAACAGCCTGGTCGAACAACGACCAAATCGAACAGTCTGGGCCAACCATCGAAAGGAGTGGAGGTTGGGGGGTGGGAGAGATTCCCCAAAGACCACACCAGGTTTGCACGCTCCCACTCACCACTCCCCCATATAGATTACCAGTTATACTCAACAAACTTATTCCTCTATAATTTTCATTTTTCCTTGTTGCTTTAATAGAATGACGCTATACAGGCACTCACTCACATACACACACACACACAAACACACACACATATTTTTTTTTTTCAAACTATTCGCCATTTCCCGCGTTTGCGAGGTAGCGTTAAGAACAGAGGACTGGGCCTTAGAGGGAAAATCCTCACCTGGCCCTCTTCTCTGTTCCTTCTTTTGGAAAATTAGTATATATATATATATATATATATATATATATATATATATATATACATATATATATATATATATTTCTTTCATTCAAACTATTCGCCATCTTCCGCGTTAGCGAGGTAGCGTTAAGAACAGAGGACTGGGCCTTTGAAGGAATATCCTCACCTGGCCCCCTTCTCTGTTCCTTCTTTTGGAGAATTAAAAAAAAAAAAAAAAACGAGAGGGGAGGATTTCCAACCCCCCGCTCCCTCCCCTTTTAGTCGCCTTCTACGACACGCAGGGAATACGTGGGAAGTATTCTTCCTCCCCTATTCCCAGGGATAATATATATATATGTATATATATATATATATATATATATATATATATATATATATATATATATATATATATATATACATATATATGTTTCCTTGCGCTACCTCGCAAACGCGGGAGACAGCGACAAAGTATAAAAAAAAAAAAAAAAAAAAAAAATATATATATATATATATATATATATATATATATATATATATATATATATATATATATATATATATATATATATATATTAGGAGCCCCTTTCCCAAGGGCTCCTGCAGCTCTAAGGCTGCGCGACACTCAGGAGCAGTGACAAATGGACGGCTTTATAGCGAAAACTTCTTTGACAAGATTAGACTTTGTTTCGTCAAGTGACGAAAATGCAGTCTCGCTAATGGTGACCTCACTCGCGGCGTAACCTCAAGAAGGTGGGGTCCGGCAACACACACACACACACACACACACACACACATTACATGTATATATATATATATATATATATATATATATATATATATATAAATATATATATATATATATATATATATATATATATATATATATATATATATATATATATATATATTTTTATACTATTCGCCATTTCCCGCGTTTGCGAGGTAGCGTTAAGAACAGAGAACTGGGCCTTAGAGGGAAAATCCTCACATGGCCCCCTTCTCTGTTCCTTCTTTTGGGAAATTACAAAATAAAAAACGAGAGGGGAGGATTTCCAGCCACCCGCTCCCTCCCCTTTTAGTCGCCTTCTACGACACGCAGGGAATACGTGGGAAGTATTCTTTCTCCCCTATACCCAGGGATAATATATATATATATATATATATATATATATATATATATATATATATATATATATATATATATATATATATTGGAAAGGATCACAATTTTGCGCGTGATCAAGTATATACCTATGAGTCCACGGGGAAAATGAAACACGACAAGTTCCCAAGTCCACTTTCGTGTAAAAATCACATCATCAGGGGAGACACAAGAGAGAAATATAACATTCAGTTGATATACAACGAAGAGACGTAGCTAGGACGCCATTTGGTAAACATGCGAGTGTCCATGGACTCATAGGAATATATATATATATATATATATATATATATATATATATATATATATATATATATATATATATATATATATGATAAAGTCCTGACACTTCACAAATTCAAAACAGTATGACGCTTTCACTAAGAGAACACACTGTGAACTCGTCGCTGGAAAGTACAATGAGTCGGTGTATCCGAGTCACAACGCAAGGTACGAATGTCCAACCACTTGACTGAATGGACGAAACAGGTTCGTAGCCACTGAATAGCCCGGGACCACATCCAGGTGTCCGATGGTCTGTATCGCAGAGTAAGCTAGGTAATCGAGGATGTCTCCGTTGAATGATCTCTCGCGTGTGGAGTTTCTCCACTTCATTTCAGTTTTCCTACGTGTAGAAGAGAAATCTGGTTTTACAGCGAATTTTCCTCTATCTTAGTTTTCGTACTTGTAACTTTTACGTCGGCGGTGGCGTGTGTGTGTGTGTTTCTGGGGGGGGCGGGGGGGGGGAGAGAGAGAGAGAGAGAGAGAGAGAGAGAGAGAGAGAGAGAGAGAGAGAGAGAGAGAGAGAGAGAGAGAGAGAGAGCTTATGTAAACATTATCGCAACAAGGGAATCCACATATCATTTTCATGGTTGGTTTCTTGGGAATATGTTTCACGTTCGGATACTCGGGAATAACTTTCGTGTACGGATACTCAGAAACTTATTTCATGTTCGGGTATTCGGAGACAATATTCCATTTTGGACGACGGGCGTTAGTTGCGACAATCACACCATTGAAAACTACTGGGGCGGGCGAGGCAGAACGGGCCATTAAGTAATTAAACCAATTAAGATTTACCTTCATAATGAACAACAGCTTCGAAGTAAAACGTGACACTTCGACTACAGCTATGGTGAGTCTAGCATTATGGTGACCACAGGAGGGATGCAAGATTCTTAAATGAGAGAGGTAGATAGATAGATAGACAGATAGATAGAGATAGATAGATAGATAGATAGATAGATAGATAGATAGATAGATAGAGATAGAGAGAGAGAGAGAGAGAGAGAGAGAGAGAGAGAGAGAGAGACCCTTCCACTCACGCCACCGCCACGCACGATAATGCCAGGGAGAGGCTGTAAGTGTATCGGGCCATAACGTAAACAAGACGAAGGGCTGAGGACCCTCCTGGGTAGACCACCGTATTTTGAAAGATACACTCATCCTACAACGGTTCTAATGGCGGCGACATCGTAAGGGCTGCGACATCCTAGGGGTTTTCTCGTCCCAATGGTTGCTACATCGTAGGCCCTATTACATCGTAAGGGTTTCTTCATCGTAAGGGTTGCTACTTCCTTACGGCTGCAGACATCGTATAAGATGGAAAACGCTACGTCTACATCAAGACGGAGGAGAATGGTGCATATCTCCCAGGACACGACCTTCTACATCTACACTGGTGGACGGATGTGATATAAGGGAGAGAATAATAAAAATGGGAGGCAGAACTCTGATGCTCTGAATGGAATGCAAATTTGAGGTGGATGGTATGGGGGAGAGAGACATTCCCCTTATACAGATGTTTTGGAAATGTTTGGTATTACACTTTCAAAAGTTTCTAATTCGATGCATATGTTAGTCTGAAAAAAAAAGAGGGGTGTCAAAATGGAATTGCAAGATGTCAGAAATTTTGTAAGTCAGTTGTCTGGACTTTAAATTCTGAAGTTTACAAATAACCTTATCATCTAAAGATCTACATATTCCTGATCACACACACACACGCACACACACAAAGACACAAACAAATAAACAAAGACATACACAAAGACACTGCTAGGTAGAGAGATATACAGGCACAAAGCCACAAGCAGACAAACATACCCAAAGAAACAGACAGATACATTTTTTTTTTTTTTTTTTTTCAAACTATTCGCCATTTCCCGCGTTAGCGAGGTAGCGTTAAGAACAGAGAACTGGGCCACTGAGGGAATATCCTCACCTGGCCCCCTTCTCTGTTCCTTCTTTTGGAAAATTAAAAAAAATTGAGAGGGGAGGATTTCCAGCCCCCCGCTCCCTCCCCTTTTAGTCGCCTTCTACGACACGCAGGGAATACGTGGGAAGTATTCTTTCTCCCCTATCCCCAGGGATAAGACAGATACATACATACATATATACATACATACATACATCATTTACATACATACATTATACACATGCATGCATACATACATTCGTGGACATTAATCATTATCACTATCATTATATCATCACAGCAATCATTTCACAGAGCTGGTGTAGCATTCAGTCTGCGTTACACACAGTAGCTAGGTAAGGTTGGCCTCTTGTTGAGCGAGAAGGTCCTGAACGACGGTATGCTCTTTCCCGTATGCTGATGTCGAAGATGACTTTCCTTGTGGTGCTACCACACGCATGCGGAGGGTGCCAACACCCATACAGAGAGAGAGAGAGAGAGAGAGAGAGAGAGAGAGAGAGAGAGAGAGAGAGAGAGAGAGAGAGAGAGAGAAACACTGCCACTAGTCACAAACCCACAACCCATGTTACCAACTGGGAGGGTAGGTAAGTGTTTCGAGCCATAACGTAAACAAGACGGTGCTATACGAAGCCCAGGAGCATTACGGGAAGAGTTTCTTACATTCTGGAATATTATTTATTGAACAGTGTTCCTACAGACCTCTACAGATCTTAATGCAGTGCCTACGTCACGGTGCAGAGTGACTTGACGTATCTTGCCAAAGAACCTTTGGCTGGCTACGTTCTGCACATCAAATGTGAGCTGTAAAAGCGAGAACAAAGAGGGAAAATTTGTGACACTCTGGAGAGAGAGAGAGAGAGAGAGAGAGAGAGAGAGAGAGAGAGAGAGAGAGAGAGAGAGGGGGGGGGAGGAGGGGGTTATAAGCCCTGATAGCCTGAATACTAGAAATCTTCACCATCATAACTATGGTCATAACTCTGTCTTTTTACGGAGATTATTTGTTAGAATAATGAATCATATCATTCCGGCGAGTCTTTGGAAGGGTTGCTGAATGTGTTTGATTATAAGGGTGGCAAATGTGGGATGTTTTGGAAGGGAGGGAGGCGAAGTGAGAGAGACAGGGAAAATGTTTTGGTGGAAAGAGAAGATGTGGTGAAAACATTTCGTAAGATGTTGTGCGGCAAAGCCGCTGGAGTGGATGGGATTGCAGTTGAATATCTTAAGAGAGTGACCGTATTGTTAATTAGTTGGTTGAGAATTTCATTGCATGCATGGCTCATGGAGAGGTGCCTTAGGAGTGACAGAATGCCATGCCTGTATAGTGCCACTCTAGAACGGTATGAGGGAGAAAAGTGAGTGTTCAAATCACATAGGTATAAGTCTGTTGACTGCAGCTGGTACGTTGTATGGGAGAGTGGTGATTGCAAGGGTGGCGGCATGCACGGAGCTTCAGACTGGTGAGGAACAATGTGGTTTTAGGCTAAAATTGTTGGGGATGTGTGGATTTCACAACATCTTTTTAACTTTCCTTGAAGCCGCCTATTGGCAATAGGGAACAAATGTAAATCTCTCAGTTTGTCCTCACATGGCTTGTTACATAAGGAAGGAATCAGTTTTGATGCTCTTCTCTGTACTGCTGCTAATTTAAGAATATCCTTACTTATCTGGTGGACCCAAAATGGCACAGCATATTCGAGGTGGGGTCTAACTAGACTTCCGTAAGCATAACGGCAATATTTCATTCTTGCATTTGTATGGATTCTTTCTTTCTTTTTATAAATCCAAAGGAAACGTTGTTAGGGCCAGGATATGGAGGAGATGCCAATGAGGGATGGATAGATGGAATTATGCCCAAGTGGAGAACTAAGGCGACGTGAGGGTACTTAACAACAGTACGACGAATCGGGTAATATATGAAAGCAAGAGAAAGAGAGAGAGAGAGAGAGAGAGAGAGAGAGAGAGAGAGAGAGAGAGAGAGAGAGAGAGAGAGAGAGAGAGAGAGAATATTTCCCCTGGGGGGAGCCAGACTTTTATTACACAAGTCTTCATAACCGGCGTGTTTACCCAGCCCTCGGGCTGCTGGCCAAACACTGGGTAGGCTGAGGTACCACACCAGCCCTCACCACACCAGCCCTGCACTACACCAGCCCTCACCACACAAGCCCTGCACTACACCAGCCACTCGCCACACAAGCCCTGCACTACACCAGCCCTCACCACACTAATCCTCACCGTTCAGCACTCGTCACACACCCCTCAGCACGACAGCCCTCACCACGGTAATTCTACACCACACCAGCCCTCATTACGCGAATCCTGCACCACACCAAACATCAGCCCTGCATCAAACACGCCCTTACCACAGCAACCCTCACCATGCCAGTCCTCCATACATCAGCCCTACACCACACCAACCTCACCGTTCCGGTCCTCACCACGCCAGCCCTCATTATGCCGGCCCTCATCACACCAACACTCACTACACCAATTCTACACCACATCTTCCCCTAACACGCAAGTCCTCACCACACCAGCCCTTTCCACACTAACCCTGCACTACACCAGCGACACATCCCAGCAGCCCTCTACCACTCCAGCTCTCATCTCGCCAAGTCTGCACCACACAATCCCGGCATCAAAACCAGCTCTGTACCACACCAGCCCTCACCACGCCAGCCCTGAACTGATTCAGAACAAGCACATATAAATCTACCCATCTGTACAGTAATTCACACCACCCCTACACGCATCTACAGTTTAATGTATATTTTCTGATAGAATCATCTACAGTGGAGGTTTCGTCTGCTCTACCTACACTCGCCTACAGCACACTGTAAGCCAACCGCCTACTTAACCACAGTGGTGTACACAGGCTTTGCACTCAGCCACAGAAATGAACACCAGACTTTCACTAAGTACGGTAATAAACGCTACCCTTCCACTCACTCAGAACAGTACGTCAACCCTAAACTCATCCAGAATGTGTATCATCCTTATTGTATATGTCAAAACAGCTCACATTATGCCAATCAATTCAACCCATAGTAGTGTCCAGAGCCCTTTCTACACTCAGCTTTATTAGTGAACACGAGAGAGGTGTTCAACAACCCCTTTCTCAGTTACAGCAGTTTACAGCAAGCTTTGTGCAACTTAGCCATGTTCAGAACCTTGTACTGAAACAGCATTATCTGTCATCCTTGAGCACAGTCACAGCGCTGAACAATAACCCTGTACGTGGTCAATGCAGTGAAAACTAACCCCATCTTTAGCCTCAACAGTGCAAACTAACCCTGAACTATGTCGCCTTAGTTCACATCAGCCCTGTAATAGTCAGCCTGGCACAACGGTGTGATATTTATAGAAAATGAAATTAAGTACTTCTGGTTACAGGTGTGGAGCTGTAGAAAACGAGGGGTACGGGGCTACTGGCAACAAAAAAAATGGGGCTATAAATATCTATGGCTTGAATTGCGAATCCCTAGAAAAAGGAAAGAGGGAAAGAAACTCGTGAAAAACGGAAATAAGTCAAAATCGTAAAAACAGGAAGAGCAGTAGAAGAAAACGGATAACAAAAAGGGAAAAGAAAGAGGAATAAGAAGAGGAGAAGTGGGAGGAGAAAAAGAAAAGAAGTAAGAAAGAAGAGGAAGAGAGTAAAGAGGAGGAGGAATAATAGATGTCTTGTACGGTGCTGCTACTGTGGCCTCGGTACCAAGCCTACTGGTGGAGGAGTGATGCCGAGTGCATGACGTGAGGTGTTTCCTGAGTGCCTCAGCCAGTTAGTGTTTCCAGAGTGCCTTAGAGAGAGCGCACTACTGTCAGTTAGTGCTTCCCGAATGCCCCAGCTAGAAGAAATTACTGTCAGCTAGTGTTTCCTGAGTGCCTCGGCCAGAGTGAATAGTGTTCGTCAGTGCTTCCTGAGTGCCTCGGCCAGACCAGGATCTGAGGAGCTTCCTGAGTATCTTAAGCAGAGTGAGTCCAGGACTTGAAATCCACCCTGAGTGCCTAAGCCAGAGTGAAGTGCTTCCTGAGCGGGTACACAGGGTAAGTGCATGACCTGCAGCGCTTCCTTAGGATTGGTCGAGTGTGTGACTGGGAGTGCTTCCTGATTGGGTTGGCCGGAGCAAGGCAGCCGCTGCCTGAGGATGTCGTGTCGCGGGCACGTTACTTTACCTCCCACCGCTACAGAAATGGCCAAGTCTCTCACACCCGACGGGGTTGCATGAACCCCCCCTTACCCCCTGTGGATAGTGAAGGGGGAGGGGGTAGAAAGGGCTGCTTGTGGCTGGGGAAGGGAAGGGGAATTGGGGGGTAGAAGATAGGGGAAGGGGTGGAAGGCTTGTGGAAGGTGTGGTAAATAACGGCATTTTTTTTTTTTTTCATACTTGATCGCTGTTTCCCATGGTAGTGAGGCTGCGGCACATCCATTCTCCAGCTGACATGTGTAATGCACCAAAACCACAGCTCTCTATTTTCGGCCATGCCCCACAGACATTTCCATGGTTTACCCCGGACGCTTCAAATGCCCTGTTTCAGTCACTGACAGCACGCTGACCCCTGTATACCACATTTCACCAATTTACTCTATCACGTGCACATCTTTCACCCTCCTGCATGTTCATGCCCCCATCACTCGAAACTTTTTTCACTCCATCCTTCCATCTCCAATCTGCTCACCCCGTTTTCTGTTCCCTCCACTTCCGACACATGTATACTCTTGTCAATCTTTCTTAATTCATTCTCTCCATATGTCCAACCATTTCAAAGTACATTCTTCAGCTCTGTCAATCAATCTTTTTATTACCACACATTTGTCTTACCCTTTCATTTCTTACTCGATCAAACCACCTCACACCACATACTGTCCTGAAACATTTCATTTGCAACACATACACACTCCTCCGAAGAACCCTATCCATAACAAGACCTCTCATCCATATCATATTGTTGGGACTACTATTCCTTAATACATAACCATGTTTGCTCTCCCAGATAACGATATCTCTTTCCCTCTTTCCACACACACTTCAACGCTCCCAAAACCTTCGCCCGCTCACTCACCCTATTATTTACTTTCGGTTTCTTGGTTCTATTCGTTGCCATGTCAACTCCCGGTATCAAAACACTTCACTTCCTCCAGTATTTTCTTATCCAAATTTTCACCCCAACTAACTGTCCCTCTACCCTGCTAAATCTGTTAACCTTGTTTTACTTACATTTACTCTCAACTTCCCCCTTTCAAAAACTTTTCCAAACTTAATCACCAATTTCTGCAGTTTCTCAATCGATTCTGCCAACAGTGCTGTATCATCAACTAATAACAACCGAATAAATGATTCATTTCTTGATAGCTGATGATACATATTACATACTTGTTCCTCTCTCCAAGACTCTCACATTTTGCCACCCCATTCATATACAAATTAAACAGCCATGGTGACAATACACATTCCTGGCGCAGACCGGCATTCTCTTCTTACTCGCACACATATTTACACCCTAGATAAAAACTTCTCACTGTTTCTAGCAGTTTTCCTACCATGCCTTGTCTTCTTAAGATCTTCCATCCTATGTATATATATATATATATATATATATATATATATATATATATATATATATATATATATACATATATATATATATATATATATATATATATATTGGAAAGGATCACAATTTTGCGCGTGATCAAGATATTCCTATGAGTCCACGGGGAAAATGAAACACGAAAAGTTCCCAAGTGCACTTTCGTGTAATAATCACATCATCAGGGGAGACACAAGAGAGGAATATAGCAGTCAGTTGATATACATCGAAGAGACGAAGCTAGGACGCCATTTGGTAAACATGTGATTGTCCAAAACCAATCACATGTTTACCAAATGGCAGTCAGTTGATATACATCGAAGAGACGAAGCTAGGACGCCATTTGGTAAACTTGTGATTGTCCATAACCAATCACATGTTTACCAAATGGCGTCCTAGCTTCGTCTCTTCGATGTATATCAACTGACTGTTATATTCCTCTCTTGTGTCTCCCCTGATGATGTGATTATTACACGAAATTGCACTTGGGAACTTTTCGTGTTTCATTTTCCCCGTGGACTCATAGGAATATATATATATATATTATATATATATATATATATATATATATATATATATATATATATATATATATATATATATATATATATATATATATAGGTGACTTTCTAAGTTTTAGTTATAAATAAGTAAATAAATAAGAAAAAGAATTAGAGGAAAAGAATATTTTTGCATACCACTGCTTCAATCTCGCGCTTTCTGTATCTATAGATATGTGCATAACTGTAAACAAAATGCTGCATTAAACGTACAAAAACTGGTATCAGTACCGTTAAGGTCTTAAGGAATTAGATGAAACGCAGATATAATGGTGTTTTCATTCATCACTCCTCAGTCTCAACTTGCAGTATCCTTTGGCGAGACCTGGTCTTAGATTCTCAGCGGAGAAGTCCTGGTATTACTACACAAGCACCAAGTAATATACCTGAGCCAAACGTAAGAAGCAAGAGGAAATGTTGGTTGAGAAACAAAGGAAAGATTCCCTTCTAAGTTTACCCTCTCAACAAAGCGAAGGAAGAAATGTCTTTATCACCTCCCCAACTACTACTAATCAAACTAACTCAGACTTACTAAACAATAAAAGGAAACTAAAATCTTCTATCTATACTTAGTGTACGAAGTTATTTCAACACGTATGTAGTAATCATAATGAACAAAAAGATCCAAGTTAGGCGAATGGGAACACTAAACGCAATACTACATTAACCTTGTTTTCAAAATTCTTTTTTTTGAGAGCACGAATGAAAAGGCCGAATATTAAGAGCCACGACTCTCATACCAACAACAAAAAATCTGGACAATGGGTTGAAAGCATCAAGGAGTCTGCTAAGGATATTGTGTTATTTTCACCAAGTTGTTGTGTGAAATACTCACTAAACAATGTTCATGGTCATGACTTTAGGAAAATATGCAACTCGTCTTTTCGAATGTGTTTATCCCATGACACCGCCTCAGCTCAGTGTTTGTGAAAGAAATTCAGGTGACCAACAGCGGTATCCGTCATCAGGATGACCAACAGATACCAGCGGGAGAGCAGAGTGTGTTACCGGACGCCACTGCATGAAGTTAGTATTGTCAAAGACGTTTAAGTGTAAAGAGTCCATCGGCTGCAAGAGCTTCTGGAAAGACATCCTCGGCAACACCAAGAACTTTTCTTAGAAAGGGTCCTGAGGCAATTATCAATAAAAGGAGGAATAGAGAAGGGGGCTAAGTGAGGATATTCCCTCATAGGCTCAGTACTCTGTTCTTAACGCTACCTCGCTAATGCGAGAAATGGCGAATAGTATGAAAAAAAAAAATATATGAGAGAAGGAGTTAGAGTGAGCGAGAATCAGCAAACTTTAGGAAGATTAAAAAGATGATTTAGAAGAACGTTAATAATGACCAGAAAACAAGAGAACTATGGGGGAAAAATAGAGAGGTAGTAATAGGAAGTGATGAAGAGAGGAGGAGATGGAGTGAGTATTTTGAAGGACTGGTGATTGTTATTGACAATAAGGTGACATATGTAGGTTGTGTGGGTTGGGGTGGTATGTGAAGTGAGAGAGTCATGGAGAGTAGTTTGGTGAAGAGTGAAGAGGTGGTGAGAGCCTTATATGTTATGCCATGCCCCAAGACAGCTGGAGTGGATGGTATTGCACCTGAATTTCTTGAGAAGGAGGATGAGTGCGTTGTTGATTGGTTTGTTAGGATTTTCAATATGAGCATGAATCGTGGTGAGGTGCCTGAACATTCTAGGAATGCAAGTATGGTGCCACTGTATAGAAGCAAGGGGGATAAAGATGAATGTTTAAACTACCGGGGTACAAGGTTGTTTAGCGTACGTGTTAAGTTGTATGCCAGCGTAGTAAAGTAGTGAAGGCATGTACAGAGCTTCAGAAGTGGTAAAGGATGTGTGGATAAGGTATTTGTTTGGAGAACGTGCTTGAGAAAATCTTAAGAGAAACAAATGGATTTGTATGTGGCATTTATGGATCTAGAGAAAGCATATAATAGGGTTGATAAAGATGCCTTGTGGAGGGTCTTAAGAATATGCGATGCTGGAAGAAAGCTGATATATATATATATATATATATATATATATATATATATATATATATATATATATATATATATATATATATATATCTTTTTTCTTTTTTCTTTTAAACTATCCGCCATTTCCCGCATTAGCGAGGTAGCGTTAAGAACAGAGGACTGGGCCTTTGTGGAATATCCTCACCTGGCCCCCCTCTGTTCCTTCTTTTGGAAAATTAAAAGAAAAGAAAAAAAAACGAGAGGGGAGGATTTCCAACCTCCCTCTCCCTCCCCTTTTAGTCGCCTTCTACGACACGCAGGGAATACGTGGGAAGTATTCTTCATCCCCTATCCCCAGGGATAATATATATATATATATATATATATATATATATATATATATATATATATATATATATATATTGCAACGCGCAGTATCATAAAACATAATGCACTCCAACAGCAAAGATTCGATCCCCATACCATTTGTGTTGTAGCTGGGTAGTGGTTTGTGTACCTAGTTACCATACATATGGTACGGGATTCAACTCCCTGCTGTTAGAGGGCATCATGTGATTTTACATATATATATATATATATATATATATATATATATATATATATGAAGCTGAAATCGCACTTCAGTAGGAAATCAGATAATCTTATCTAAGGTAATCATTCTTTACATGCGGCACAAAATGTTTCACGGAAACAATCCACCTCATCAGAATGGCAGAGAAGAGATGGAATTTGTGTGGTGGTGTTGGGATCTAAAAAACTTTATGAATCGCTTGAACCTGATGAGGTGGATTGTCTCCGTGAAACATGTAGTGCCGCATGTATAGAAAAATTACATGCTAAATAAAATCATATGAACTCCCACTGAATTGCGATTTCATCTTCATAACTATCATCACGGACTAGTGTGATCAACATATCAATATATATCAATATATCTATATCTACAGCTATCTGTTGGGGATGAGAGAGCTTGGGAAGTGAGTCAGTTGTTGTTCGCTGATGATACAGCGCTGGTGGCGGATCATGTGAGAAACTGCAGAAGCTGGTGACGGAGTTTGGTAAAGTGTGTGGAAGAAGAAAGTTAAGAGTAAATGTGAATAAGAGCAAGGTTATTAGGTACAGTAGGGTTGAGGGTCAAGTCAATTGGGAGGTGAGTTTGAATGGAGAAAAACTGGAGGAAGTGAAGTGTTTTAGATATCTGGGAGTGGATCTGTCAGCGGATGGAACCATGGAAGCGGAAGTGGATCATAGGGTGGGGGAGGGGGCGAAAATTTTGGGAGCCTTGAAAAATGTGTGGAAGTCGAGAACATTATCTCGGAAAGCAAAAATGGGTATGTTTGAAGGAATAGTGGTTCCAACAATGTTGTATGGTTGCGAGGCGTGGGCTATGGATAGAGTTGTGCGCAGGAGGATGGATGTGCTGGAAATGAGATGTTTGAGGACAATGTGTGGTGTGAGGTGGTTTGATCGAGTAAGTAACGTAAGGGTAAGAGAGATGTGTGGAAATAAAAAGAGCGTGGTTGAGAGAGCAGAAGAGGGTGTTTTGAAATGGTTTGGGCACATGGAGAGAATGAGTGAGGAAAGATTGACCAAGAGGATATATGTGTCGGAGGTGGAGGGAACGAGGAGAAGAGGGAGACCAAATTGGAGGTGGAAAGATGGAGTGAAAAGGATTTTGTGTGATCGGGGCCTGAACATGCAGGAGGGTGAAAGGAGGGCAAGGAATAGAGTGAATTGGAGCGATGTGGTATACAGGGGTTGACGTGCTGTCAGTGGATTGAATCAAGGCATGTGAAGCGTCCGGGGTAAACCATGGAAAGCTGTGTAGGTATGTATATTTGCGTGTGTGGACGTGTGTATGTACATGTGTATGGGGGGGGGTTGGGCCATTTCTTTCGTCTGTTTCCTTGCGCTACCTCGCAACCGCGGGAGACAGCGACGAGGTATAAAAAAAAAGAAAAAAAAAAAATATATATATATATATAAATATATATATATATATATATCCTTAACTTAGCGCGTTATCTATTTTTCCCTCATATCCAAAAAAAATTCCCTCATAAATACACAGAAAGACAACCAAAAAGAAAAAAAAAAAAAATAGATGAAATTACTTCCTCCTTAGCCATCTTGGGAATGGTCTGCCGGAGAAACCATAACAAGGTTGGAGGTGATTTAGCCCATGCATCAGTAATGAGGTCAGGCTGGCAACGTTCCCCGGGCCTCCCCAGCCCAACCCGAACCCCTGCTGCCACTACCGAGAGCAATCAATTAAGTCCTACTTTCTCGAACACGAATATATCTTTGGACTGCCGCATGAGCTTGGGTCCTCCTCTCCCGGAGCGAGAAGTAATGGGCCACTGTGGGGCCGCTGGAATTCGATGGGAGACGTGTATGTATGTCTGAGGACGTTCCCCTCCCGCACCTCCCTCCACCATTCCCTCTTCATAGCTTGGCTGAATGGAAGCTTAAGGTTTGCCATCGCACACGCCGCCGCTGGTTCGGTTTAAATACTCGATTTTTCTCTCCTCGTGCCGTCTGGCGTTCTGGTATACGAGGTTATTAAAGGCTTTAAAATGATTACTTATCGTGGTCCGCAGGCGCAAGAACCTGGCCAAGAGGAAGGAGGCGATTAACAATGATGGAGTGGGAGGGGGAGGATGGTGTTGCCTTGTAGGTTATGATGGTGGAGAGTTGGACAACGGAGGGTTTGGTTGGTCTATACACGTGCTCTCTCTCTCTCTCTCTCTCTCTCTCTCTCTCTCTCTCTCTCTCTCTCTCTCTCTCTCTCTCTCTCTCTCAAAATCTCCCACTTTCTACATGATACAAAATCAGGAGGTGGAACTATCAATAAATGGGCGATACTGTGCAGTAATTCAAACAATTCCAAACAAATCAGCAGAGTGATCAGGCAAACGTCAGGTGAAATTTAACGTAGAGAAATGTAGAGTTATGCATCTTGGAGACAGTAATACTAGACATGACTTTAAATATTCGGAAATTCACTAACTCAAGTAAAACAAAAGAAGGATCTCGAGGTAGTTATCAGCGACAGTTTGAACAACAGTATACAATGTCTCATTGCAAATGAAATAAACAATATTGCAGATTTCATAAGTAGGACCATCGACTAGGAAAAAGAAGGGAAGTATTTCTGACCTTTTTTAACCGTTCTAGCAGGGGACCACGAATTAAACACGCGGTCACTTCTGGCCCGCAAATCACATCAAATATGGGGAAAAGCTGAAACAAGTACAAACGCGGCCGAAAAAACTAATTCCTGACCTGAGAAAAGTGGCGTAAGAGGAGGAACTAAGATGACTGGATTACTTTCCTCTTAAAAAGCGTTGACTTCGCGTTGACCTGTTACAAGGTCACAAATAAATCCGACAACGTAAATCAAGATCTTTCTGAAATACAACAATATACAATTATCAGGATAAATGGAACTGAAAAATGAACTATGTAACTTTGACGAAGGAACAAATTTCTCTGCTTTCAGATGCGTCTAACCGTGAAATAAGTTACCCTCTAAAGTACTACAAATAGTTCCACAAACTGGTTGTATAAAGTTTTCATCAATTCAGGTATCTAATAAATGAACACAAGGAAAAAAAAATCTATGTACATCAATTCCAGTTTCTCACTGCAGATCCTAAGAATAAATTGCTGCGAGGCAAAAGGTTGGACAGCGTGGAAAAATAATTTCTAGTAACATTTCGCCCTTCCTTCTATCCAGTTAAATTCCATAAAGGCTTGATTAACAAATGCATTGTATTTTTTCAATTTTTTCTATCCTGCCGGCTGTTGTTGCCGGATTAAGGTTGAAGTGAGAGAGAAAGAGAGACTCACTCATCTGACTGTTCTATCACTGCCCCATCCACTTAGAACAAACACAAGAATAGGTTAAGCTCAAAACAAATAACTCAGACAAGGGTCAATAGGTCCTCCTCCTTTGTCTGTTGTGCCCACGTACTGTCTCTGCCTCTCTCTCTCCCTCCCTACGAGCCCTGCCTCATGGCAGTATATCGTCATGGGTACTCAATCTTCAACTCTCTGATGTCTTTTTTGCCTATCAATAATACCTTCCAATAATACATAAATAAAACAGTACCTTTAGTCAATAAGAAAATGGAGAGGTCATCTCTGGATACTGATTTCAATACCCCATCCATCTATCCCTGAGACCTGATTTCAATATCTCAGGCATCCCTGGGTCCAGACTTCAATATTCCAGCCATCTATCCCTAAGACCTGACTTCAATATCTCAGGCATCTATCCCTGGGTCCAGACCTCAATACCCCAGCCATCTATCTACCAACCAGTGTCATAAAACACCACATTGCTACCACTGGGGCTATGACCTTTTTTTTCTCTCTCTCAAAATTCTTCAAATTGCCGCCCTTGGAGGACCTGCCCTGCTGCCATAAGAAAGAAAAAGTTAAGGAATGTGTTGCGCCCAGACCCGTGGAATGTAGAACTCCACCGGTATATTCCTGGGGACATTATTTTTTTTTCTTTGGTTCTTTAGTGTTCTCCTTTTGCCTGACCTTCCAGCCAGTGGAAGCTGCTCACATATCTTTTCTCGATGCTCACTTAGGGTAAATTTACGCTTTTTTTTCTTTTTTTCAAAGTAATTCAAAACGTCTGCTGAACTTTTCCCATTTTGAGTTTATGTATTCGAGAATCGAATTGTGCCAATTCTGAAATGATGTATTCTGTATAGTTGTGTTTGATTATCTTTGTCTTCGCCTGAATATGCATATCATTTAATTTTTGCGAGTAATTAACTATCTGCTCGTTAAGGGGAGGAAGTTTTACACCAGTGTGTATGTATAATTATCCATTTGTACCGTAGTTTTGGCAAGGACGTACGCTCGTGCACACACACACACACACACACACCCACACACACACATATATATATATATATATATATATATATATATATATATAATTCAAATTGATTGTCATTTACCGCGTTAGCGAGGTAACGCCAGAAACAGACGAAGAAAGGCCGCATTCTCTCATGTCCATTGTCAAGCTGTCATGTGTAATGCAACGAAACCACAGCTCCCTATCTGCAACCAGGCTCCACAAACCATGTTTTCCCTTGGCCGCTTCACATGCCCTAGTTCAGTCCACTGACAGTATGTCGTTCGACCCTTGTAAACCATATTGTTCCAATATACAATATCCCATGCTCGCCTTTCAAATTCCTGCATGCTCAGGCCCCGATCACTCAAACTCCTTTTCACTCCATCCTTCCACCTCCAGTTTGGTCTCCCTGTTCTCCTTGTCCACTCCACTTCTGCCACATACACTCTCTTTGTCAATCTCTCTTCACTCATCCTCTCCACAGGTCCAAATAATCTAATCACATCCTCTTCAGCTCTCTCAACCACACTCTTATGACGACACTTTTCTCTTACCCTTACGTTACTCATTCGATCAAACCATTTCACATCACATATCGTCCTCAAACATTTCTTTTCCATCATACATCTTCATCTATAGCCCATGATTCACATCCATACAACACTCTTGAGACTACAATACATTCAATTACGTCCATTTTGCCCTCGCAGATAGCAATCTCTTTTTCCAAACATTCTTCAATGCTTCTAGAACCTTCGCCCCCTTACCCACCTAAAGACCCACTTCCATGGTTCCATTTACTGCCATATCCACACCTAGGTATCTAAAACATTTCACTTCTTCAACTTTTCTTCATTTAGACTCACATCCCAGCTAACCTATCCTTCAACTCTGCTAAACTTGATACCCTTGCTCTTATCTACATTTACTCTCAGCTTCCATCTTTCATATAATCTTTCAAGCTCAGACACCAACTTCTTTAGTTTCTCAATCAATCGAAGTTGTTATGAGTGTTGTGTCATCTGCAAACAACAACCTAATCACTCACACAGTGCATACTCTTTTCCTCTCTCCTAGACTTGTAACTACCTTCTTAACTATTTCATCCACAAACAAGTCAAACAGCCATTGTGACATCACATACCCCTGTCGTAGACTAACCATCACGTGGAAGCATTCACTCTCCTCTCTTAATACTCGTACATACGCCTCACATCCTTGATAAAAACTTCTCGCTGCTTTTAGCACCTTGCCTTTCACACCACATATTCTTAATGCCTTCCACAAGGCATCTCTATTTACCCAGTCCTACGCTTTCTCCAGATACATAAAAGTCTAAAAGAAAACCTCCGCAGTTTGAACCTCGCCCTTGTCCCCTTTTGCCTTTATAAGTGGCACTATACATGTATAGTACCAGTTCACAGGCATCTCACATGATCCATCCATCCATCCATATGATCTCTTGTCAGGATTCTTATATTCTCAGTTCTGACAAGGACGCAGTTGCATAGTAAAAGGTGAAAGATCGAAATTTGTTTTCTGTTTTTTCTTTACTTTTCTATTTCATTTTTCCATCTGTAGTAGACAGACGTAAAACTCTATTCAAACAGCACGACACTGAAAGTTATTTTCGTTCCTACAGTAAGGTCCTTGTCAGCTTCAAGACTACTGCCATTTCTTAACACATTCAGAAGGATTGTATGAGTACAGCTTGTAAATAAATTTCACTTTCCTCGCCAATACTTCAATAACTTAGTTTCCTACCTTCCACCAGAGACTCAACGTCTAACCTAGTCAAGCACACGGCTTTCCTTAACTCTTTCTTCCTTACCACCCAGTCACGGTGTTCTTGGTGTGTCTACTGCACCACCCTGGTCTTAACTGATTATCTATCTCTCTTAGCACGACTGTTAGATACGAGGGAATGACCTTAGATCATACCAATATATGTTAGGCCATAAGCCATAGTGCCTAAGGGTCATACCTTCGTGCCCAAGGGTCGTACCGTCGCGTTTAGATGGTCGTACCGTCGTGCTTAAGGGCTATACTATCGTGCTCAGATGGTCGCACCGTTGTGCAAATGGGAATGAACAATCCGTTGAACTCAGGGGCGTACCCTACCAAAACTACCCTCTGGCACCGAGCATCACACCACGCTTACCAACCACCCTCTCCTCCTCTCTCCCACAACCCAGGGTGGTGCGAGGTGTGGTGTGGCGTGGTGGTGGCGGAGGAGGAGGAGGAGGAGGAGCAACACACACACACATACAGAGGCCTGGCTGGCTGGAGCTTCGCCTGCCTTGCTTTACTACCTCCGGGATCCTCACCTTAAGCTGGCGGGATTACTTCGGGCGTAATCAGCCAACTTTAAGAGTTGCTTCACTGGTTCCTTTGATCCTGAGGGCCTCTTACAGTTTAACCAGCCATTCCTAGTATTCAGGTACTACTCCTGGCTTTATTTTTTTGTTTACTGTATGTAGGAATTTATTGGATGTTCGCTCGGTAGATAAGTAGGGCGAGTCGTATGAG
Organism: Panulirus ornatus; assembly: GCF_036320965.1. Lineage (NCBI taxonomy): Eukaryota > Metazoa > Arthropoda > Malacostraca > Decapoda > Palinuridae > Panulirus > Panulirus ornatus. The sequence goes on along the minus strand of NC_092231.1, from coordinate 24,316,516 downwards.
GTACACAAGGATAAGATCTCCAAGAGCCCACAACGAAAGCGGTACGGGTATTGGAAAATGTAGTGTGCAGGTCTAAATGAGGGTTCGGTTTTCTATAATAGCGTTGTTTATACGGTACTAACTCAGCGTGTGGCTTTCGCCGATGGCAGGATATTTTAATGGCCGAATATTAGGAGCACAGGCTGTGCGGTCTCCGCTGCTGCGTCGAAATGTGCTGAGGTTAACTTGCTGGCTCGGTGTTGGCACAGCTGGTGTGGGGAGTACCAGTGACATTCGGAAAAAAGAAATGGTTTGGAAGCATCACACACTATTTCTTTTGCGAATGAAATGATTCAAATCATTCAAAATGGAATGGACAGCGCGGTGTCTATATGAATGGAGACGTGAGCGTACTTCAGTACGAAACATCTCGATTTTGAACGATAACGATCAGAGAGGATCGATCTCAACTGTCGGACGGTGACACACCAGACCACAACGTATACAAGTGTAACGTGACTGTATCATGGATGACTTGCCTAGATAATGAACGGTTAGCGTTCCTGACCATGACGCATTCACGAGCCGCCCAGGGTCGAGCGCATAGGTTCGAATCCTAGGTTACGGCAGTCGGTCCACAAAGTCCAAAAGGTCTTTGGCTGGTGTGACCGTCTACACTGTCAATTGAGACGGTATATTATCAAGCACTTTGACTGGATAGTTATCTTAGAAGCTATATTATAAGGCAGTTTGGACAGATGATAACAATGGAAAGTGTCTGCTGAGACTGCCTCTTTAACGATGATCACTTTCAAGGGTGAACACTGCACCGGTGGTACCTCCAGCTGACGATCATGAAAATACATGAATTCTAAAGAAAGTGAAGTAAGGCTGATTTAATGAATAAGCCATTATGTAGATCTGAAGGTAAGGCTGAAATGACATGCTGCTGGTCAGTTCGTGGTAATACACTGAGTCTGACACGGCCTGGAAACACTAAGCTTAATCATTTTCGAGTTTTTTATTCTGGGTGACTGAAACTCAGAATTATTCTAAACGAATGATTCATTTCCGCCACCATATCGAAGCAGCTTGTGTCTGGGATTTCTGTCAGTGTAACATCACTGAAATAAAATGGGAACCAAAACGCTTCTATATACGAAAAAGAAAAGTCTTCTAAAAGCTTTCGTCTGTTATTTGTTATATAAAACGTGAATACAATCGTATAAGACAGATTCTCCTCACAGACACGACTGCAGGAAGTAAAGGGAGCAAAGTTCTTCCTCATGGGAACTCAGAATCTCCGCTGACGAGCCTGTGAATTGAGGGTTTCACTCGCCTGGTGTGGGATCGCGCGGGAGGTTGCAGATCTCCCGCGCTTTTTCTCCAGTGGCTCGCTCTCTAGTTGGCGGGAAATTATTCTACCGCGAACGTACTTTGTTCAGAAGGAGAAAATAAAGAGAAGTGGAGGTAGATCTGGCTGGCTGGAGATAAAACTATGAATATCCTCTCTGATTTTTTCTATTTTCAACTGGAGTGACGATTGTAGGAGTTGAAGACTAGGAAAGGTTTGTTGAAGGGCGACTGGATGTTTTGATTGGAGGGAAGGGTTCTGAGTGCTGGAGACTATGGGAGGGAAGCGTTGGAGGGTTCTTGGGTGCTTTAAGTGGAGGGACGGATTCTAGGAGATGAAGACTTTGAGGAGAACTGTTGGAGGGATCTTGAGCGTTGTGACTGGAAGGTCGGGTTGTGGAAGATGAAGACTTTGGGAGGGAAATGGTGCAAGGTCCTTGGAAGGTATGATTGGAGAGGACGGGTTTTGGGAGTTGAAGCCTTTATCTGGGGTGTCTTAGAGAGTTCTTGGGAGGGTGGTGAGCAGGAGAAGGTTGGGAAAAGAAACTGACCACAATCAAGTTACAAAAGACAATTGCGTAAACCAGGTTGCTTTCTAAATGATTATTTTCATTCTGATATTTTCTGCATTAATTCTATCATTCTGATATTTTCTGCAATAATTCCTTCATTCTGATATTTTCTGCATTAGTTCTATCAATCTGGTATTTTCTGCATTAATTCCTTCATTCTGCCTTTTCATTTAACTTTCACTTAAACTATACAAATATTTCGAAATTTGGAGAAAAAGAATTACCGATACCTTTTCTGCATTATCACAGCAACATTTCAATGATGATGTTATGCATTTGTCCAACACCTGTCACGTACGATAGTATATATACATGGCTGAATGTGATAAGGAAACTGAAAAACACTTACAGTACTCAATGCCTCCAATATTTTTGGTGTCAAAAGAAACTTCTACCTTCTGTCTTTTCAAACAGCTCAGACCCGACCTTTTATAAAGGACTGGTTTTCCAGTTCTTCAAACACTCTTAACCTTCATATTTTTTTTACGTAATGATACGATCATCAATTTCTGGCCTTGAACACAACGGTACTACCATCGAACAAGACAGAACTGCCCCTGAACACGACGGTGCTACCCTTGAACACGACGGTGCTACCATTGAACACGACGGTGCTACCCTTGAACACGACGGTGCTACCATTGAACACGACGGTGCTACCCTTGAACACGTCGGTGCTACCCTTGAACACGACGGTGCTACCCTTGAACACGTCGGTGATACCCTTGAGCACGACGGTGCTGACCTTCAACACGACGGTGCTACCCTTGAACACGACGGTGCTTCCCTTGAACACGACGGTGCTACCTTGAACACGACGGTGCTACCTTGAACACGACGGTGCTACCCTTGAACACGACGGTGCTTCCCTTGAACACGACGGTGCTACCTTGAACACGACGGTGCTACCTTGAACACGACGGTGCTACCTTGAACACGACGGTGCTACCTTGAACACGACGGTGCTACCTTGAACACGACGGTGCTACCTTGAACACGACGGTGCTACCTTGAACACGACGGTGCTACCTTGAACACGACGGTGCTACCTTGAACACGACGGTGCTACCTTGAACACGACGGTGCTACCTTGAACACGACGGTGCTACCTTGAACACGACGGTGCTACCTTGAACACGACGGTGCTACCTTGAACACGACGGTGCTACCTTGAACACGACGGTGCTACCTTGAACACGACGGTGCTACCTTGAACACGACGGTGCTACCTTGAACACGACGGTGCTACCTTGAACACGACGGTGCTACCTTGAACACGACGGTGCTACCTTGAACACGACGGTGCTACCTTGAACACGACGGTGCTACCTTGAACACGACGGTGCTACCTTGAACACGACGGTGCTACCTTGAACACGACGGTGCTACCTTGAACACGACGGTGCTACCTTGAACACGACGGTGCTACCTTGAACACGACGGTGCTACCTTGAACACGACGGTGCTACCTTGAACACGACGGTGCTACCCTTGAACACGACGGTGCTACCTTGAACACGACGGTGCTACCTTGAACACGACGGTGCTACCTTGAACACGACGGTGCTACCTTGAACACGACGGTGCTACCTTGAACACGACGGTGCTACCTTGAACACGACGGTGCTACCCTTGAACACGACGGTGCTACCTTGAACACGACGGTGCTACCTTGAACACGACGGTGCTACCTTGAACACGACGGTGCTACCTTGAACACGACGGTGCTACCTTGAACACGACGGTGCTACCTTGAACACGACGGTGCTACCCTTGAACACGACGGTGCTACCTTGAACACGACGGTGCTACCCTTGAACACGACGGTGCTACCTTGAACACGACGGTGCTACCTTGAACACGACGGTGCTACCTTGAACACGACGGTGCTACCTTGAACACGACGGTGCTACCTTGAACACGACGGTGCTACCTTGAACACGACGGTGCTACCTTGAACACGACGGTGCTACCTTGAACACGACGGTGCTACCTTGAACACGACGGTGCTACCTTGAACACGACGGTGCTACCTTGAACACGACGGTGCTACCTTGAACACGACGGTGCTACCTTGAACACGACGGTGCTACCTTGAACACGACGGTGCTACCTTGAACACGACGGTGCTACCTTGAACACGACGGTGCTACCTTGAACACGACGGTGCTACCTTGAACACGACGGTGCTACCTTGAACACGACGGTGCTACCCTTGAACACGACGGTGCTACCCTTGAACACGACGGTGCTACCCTTGAACACGACGGTGCTACCTTGAACACGACGGTGCTACCCTTGAACACGACGGTGCTACCTTGAACACGACGGTGCTACCTTGAACACGACGGTGCTACCTTGAACACGACGGTGCTACCTTGAACACGACGGTGCTACCTTGAACACGACGGTGCTACCCTTGAACACGACGGTGCTACCTTGAACACGACGGTGCTACCTTGAACACGACGGTGCTACCTTGAACACGACGGTGCTACCCTTGAACACGACGGTGCTACCTTGAACACGACGGTGCTACCTTGAACACGACGGTGCTACCTTGAACACGACGGTGCTACCCTTGAACACGACGGTGCTACCTTGAACACGACGGTGCTACCCTTGAACACGACGGTGCTACCCTTGAACACGACGGTGCTACCTTGAACACGACGGTGCTACCTTGAACACGACGGTGCTACCCTTGAACACGACGGTGCTACCCTTGAACACGACGGTGCTACCCTTGAACACGACGGTGCTACCCTTGAACACGACGGTGCTACCTTGAACACGACGGTGCTACCTTGAACACGACGGTGCTACCTTGAACACGACGGTGCTACCTTGAACACGACGGTGCTACCTTGAACACGACGGTGCTACCTTGAACACGACGGTGCTACCTTGAACACGACGGTGCTACCTTGAACACGACGGTGCTACCTTGAACACGACGGTGCTACCCTTGAACACGACGGTGCTACCTTGAACACGACGGTGCTACCTTGAACACGACGGTGCTACCTTGAACACGACGGTGCTACCTTGAACACGACGGTGCTACCTTGAACACGACGGTGCTACCTTGAACACGACGGTGCTACCTTGAACACGACGGTGCTACCTTGAACACGACGGTGCTACCTTGAACACGACGGTGCTACCTTGAACACGACGGTGCTACCTTGAACACGACGGTGCTACCTTGAACACGACGGTGCTACCTTGAACACGACGGTGCTACCTTGAACACGACGGTGCTACCTTGAACACGACGGTGCTACCTTGAACACGACGGTGCTACCCTTGAACACGACGGTGCTACCCTTGAACACGACGGTGCTACCTTGAACACGACGGTGCTACCTTGAACACGACGGTGCTACCCTTGAACACGACGGTGCTACCCTTGAACACGACGGTGCTACCTTGAACACGACGGTGCTACCCTTGAACACGACGGTGCTACCTTGAACACGACGGTGCTACCCTTGAACACGACGGTGCTACCCTTGAACACGACGGTGCTACCTTGAACACGACGGTGCTACCCTTGAACACGACGGTGCTACCCTTGAACACGACGGTGCTACCCTTGAACACGACGGTGCTACCCTTGAACACGACGGTGCTACCCTTGAACACGACGGTGCTACCCTTGAACACGACGGTGCTACCCTTGAACACGACGGTGCTACCTTGAACACGACGGTGCTACCTTGAACACGACGGTGCTACCTTGAACACGACGGTGCTACCCTTGAACACGACGGTGCTACCCTTGAACACGACGGTGCTACCTTGAACACGACGGTGCTACCCTTGAACACGACGGTGCTACCTTGAACACGACGGTGCTACCTTGAACACGACGGTGCTACCTTGAACACGACGGTGCTACCTTGAACACGACGGTGCTACCTTGAACACGACGGTGCTACCCTTGAACACGACGGTGCTACCTTGAACACGACGGTGCTACCTTGAACACGACGGTGCTACCTTGAACACGACGGTGCTACCTTGAACACGACGGTGCTACCTTGAACACGACGGTGCTACCTTGAACACGACGGTGCTACCTTGAACACGACGGTGCTACCTTGAACACGACGGTGCTACCTTGAACACGACGGTGCTACCTTGAACACGACGGTGCTACCCTTGAACACGACGGTGCTACCCTTGAACACGACGGTGCTACCTTGAACACGACGGTGCTACCTTGAACACGACGGTGCTACCTTGAACACGACGGTGCTACCCTTGAACACGACGGTGCTACCTTGAACACGACGGTGCTACCTTGAACACGACGGTGCTACCTTGAACACGACGGTGCTACCTTGAACACGACGGTGCTACCCTTGAACACGACGGTGCTACCTTGAACACGACGGTGCTACCCTTGAACACGACGGTGCTACCCTTGAACACGACGGTGCTACCCTTGAACACGACGGTGCTACCTTGAACACGACGGTGCTACCCTTGAACACGACGGTGCTACCTTGAACACGACGGTGCTACCCTTGAACACGACGGTGCTACCTTGAACACGACGGTGCTACCTTGAACACGACGGTGCTACCTTGAACACGACGGTGCTACCTTGAACACGACGGTGCTACCTTGAACACGACGGTGCTACCTTGAACACGACGGTGCTACCTTGAACACGACGGTGCTACCTTGAACACGACGGTGCTACCTTGAACACGACGGTGCTACCTTGAACACGACGGTGCTACCTTGAACACGACGGTGCTACCTTGAACACGACGGTGCTACCTTGAACACGACGGTGCTACCTTGAACACGACGGTGCTACCTTGAACACGACGGTGCTACCTTGAACACGACGGTGCTACCTTGAACACGACGGTGCTACCTTGAACACGACGGTGCTACCTTGAACACGACGGTGCTACCTTGAACACGACGGTGCTACCTTGAACACGACGGTGCTACCCTTGAACACGACGGTGCTACCTTGAACACGACGGTGCTACCTTGAACACGACGGTGCTACCTTGAACACGACGGTGCTACCTTGAACACGACGGTGCTACCTTGAACACGACGGTGCTACCCTTGAACACGACGGTGCTACCCTTGAACACGACGGTGCTACCCTTGAACACGACGGTGCTACCTTGAACACGACGGTGCTACCCTTGAACACGACGGTGCTACCCTTGAACACGACGGTGCTACCTTGAACACGACGGTGCTACCTTGAACACGACGGTGCTACCCTTGAACACGACGGTGCTACCCTTGAACACGACGGTGCTACCCTTGAACACGACGGTGCTACCCTTGAACACGACGGTGCTACCCTTGAACACGACGGTGCTACCTTGAACACGACGGTGCTACCCTTGAACACGACGGTGCTACCCTTGAACACGACGGTGCTACCTTGAACACGACGGTGCTACCTTGAACACGACGGTGCTACCTTGAACACGACGGTGCTACCTTGAACACGACGGTGCTACCCTTGAACACGACGGTGCTACCTTGAACACGACGGTGCTACCCTTGAACACGACGGTGCTACCCTTGAACACGACGGTGCTACCTTGAACACGACGGTGCTACCCTTGAACACGACGGTGCTACCTTGAACACGACGGTGCTACCCTTGAACACGACGGTGCTACCTTGAACACGACGGTGCTACCTTGAACACGACGGTGCTACCTTGAACACGACGGTGCTACCTTGAACACGACGGTGCTACCTTGAACACGACGGTGCTACCTTGAACACGACGGTGCTACCTTGAACACGACGGTGCTACCTTGAACACGACGGTGCTACCTTGAACACGACGGTGCTACCTTGAACACGACGGTGCTACCTTGAACACGACGGTGCTACCTTGAACACGACGGTGCTACCTTGAACACGACGGTGCTACCTTGAACACGACGGTGCTACCTTGAACACGACGGTGCTACCTTGAACACGACGGTGCTACCTTGAACACGACGGTGCTACCCTTGAACACGACGGTGCTACCCTTGAACACGACGGTGCTACCTTGAACACGACGGTGCTACCTTGAACACGACGGTGCTACCTTGAACACGACGGTGCTACCTTGAACACGACGGTGCTACCTTGAACACGACGGTGCTACCTTGAACACGACGGTGCTACCCTTGAACACGACGGTGCTACCTTGAACACGACGGTGCTACCTTGAACACGACGGTGCTACCTTGAACACGACGGTGCTACCTTGAACACGACGGTGCTACCTTGAACACGACGGTGCTACCCTTGAACACGACGGTGCTACCTTGAACACGACGGTGCTACCTTGAACACGACGGTGCTACCCTTGAACACGACGGTGCTACCCTTGAACACGACGGTGCTACCTTGAACACGACGGTGCTACCCTTGAACACGACGGTGCTACCTTGAACACGACGGTGCTACCTTGAACACGACGGTGCTACCTTGAACACGACGGTGCTACCCTTGAACACGACGGTGCTACCTTGAACACGACGGTGCTACCTTGAACACGACGGTGCTACCTTGAACACGACGGTGCTACCTTGAACACGACGGTGCTACCCTTGAACACGACGGTGCTACCTTGAACACGACGGTGCTACCTTGAACACGACGGTGCTACCTTGAACACGACGGTGCTACCTTGAACACGACGGTGCTACCTTGAACACGACGGTGCTACCTTGAACACGACGGTGCTACCTTGAACACGACGGTGCTACCTTGAACACGACGGTGCTACCTTGAACACGACGGTGCTACCTTGAACACGACGGTGCTACCTTGAACACGACGGTGCTACCTTGAACACGACGGTGCTACCTTGAACACGACGGTGCTACCTTGAACACGACGGTGCTACCTTGAACACGACGGTGCTACCTTGAACACGACGGTGCTACCTTGAACACGACGGTGCTACCTTGAACACGACGGTGCTACCTTGAACACGACGGTGCTACCTTGAACACGACGGTGCTACCTTGAACACGACGGTGCTACCTTGAACACGACGGTGCTACCTTGAACACGACGGTGCTACCCTTGAACACGACGGTGCTACCTTGAACACGACGGTGCTACCCTTGAACACGACGGTGCTACCTTGAACACGACGGTGCTACCCTTGAACACGACGGTGCTACCCTTGAACACGACGGTGCTACCTTGAACACGACGGTGCTACCCTTGAACACGACGGTGCTACCTTGAACACGACGGTGCTACCTTGAACACGACGGTGCTACCTTGAACACGACGGTGCTACCCTTGAACACGACGGTGCTACCTTGAACACGACGGTGCTACCTTGAACACGACGGTGCTACCCTTGAACACGACGGTGCTACCCTTGAACACGACGGTGCTACCCTTGAACACGACGGTGCTACCCTTGAACACGACGGTGCTACCTTGAACACGACGGTGCTACCTTGAACACGACGGTGCTACCTTGAACACGACGGTGCTACCTTGAACACGACGGTGCTACCTTGAACACGACGGTGCTACCCTTGAACACGACGGTGCTACCTTGAACACGACGGTGCTACCTTGAACACGACGGTGCTACCCTTGAACACGACGGTGCTACCCTTGAACACGACGGTGCTACCCTTGAACACGACGGTGCTACCTTGAACACGACGGTGCTACCTTGAACACGACGGTGCTACCCTTGAACACGACGGTGCTACCTTGAACACGACGGTGCTACCCTTGAACACGACGGTGCTACCCTTGAACACGACGGTGCTACCTTGAACACGACGGTGCTACCCTTGAACACGACGGTGCTACCTTGAACACGACGGTGCTACCCTTGAACACGACGGTGCTACCCTTGAACACGACGGTGCTACCTTGAACACGACGGTGCTACCCTTGAACACGACGGTGCTACCTTGAACACGACGGTGCTACCCTTGAACACGACGGTGCTACCTTGAACACGACGGTGCTACCCTTGAACACGACGGTGCTACCCTTGAACACGACGGTGCTACCCTTGAACACGACGGTGCTACCTTGAACACGACGGTGCTACCTTGAACACGACGGTGCTACCTTGAACACGACGGTGCTACCTTGAACACGACGGTGCTACCTTGAACACGACGGTGCTACCCTTGAACACGACGGTGCTACCTTGAACACGACGGTGCTACCTTGAACACGACGGTGCTACCCTTGAACACGACGGTGCTACCTTGAACACGACGGTGCTACCTTGAACACGACGGTGCTACCTTGAACACGACGGTGCTACCTTGAACACGACGGTGCTACCTTGAACACGACGGTGCTACCTTGAACACGACGGTGCTACCTTGAACACGACGGTGCTACCTTGAACACGACGGTGCTACCTTGAACACGACGGTGCTACCTTGAACACGACGGTGCTACCTTGAACACGACGGTGCTACCTTGAACACGACGGTGCTACCTTGAACACGACGGTGCTACCTTGAACACGACGGTGCTACCTTGAACACGACGGTGCTACCTTGAACACGACGGTGCTACCTTGAACACGACGGTGCTACCTTGAACACGACGGTGCTACCTTGAACACGACGGTGCTACCTTGAACACGACGGTGCTACCTTGAACACGACGGTGCTACCTTGAACACGACGGTGCTACCTTGAACACGACGGTGCTACCTTGAACACGACGGTGCTACCCTTGAACACGACGGTGCTACCTTGAACACGACGGTGCTACCTTGAACACGACGGTGCTACCCTTGAACACGACGGTGCTACCTTGAACACGACGGTGCTACCTTGAACACGACGGTGCTACCCTTGAACACGACGGTGCTACCTTGAACACGACGGTGCTACCCTTGAACACGACGGTGCTACCCTTGAACACGACGGTGCTACCCTTGAACACGACGGTGCTACCTTGAACACGACGGTGCTACCCTTGAACACGACGGTGCTACCTTGAACACGACGGTGCTACCCTTGAACACGACGGTGCTACCCTTGAACACGACGGTGCTACCTTGAACACGACGGTGCTACCCTTGAACACGACGGTGCTACCTTGAACACGACGGTGCTACCCTTGAACACGACGGTGCTACCCTTGAACACGACGGTGCTACCTTGAACACGACGGTGCTACCCTTGAACACGACGGTGCTACCCTTGAACACGACGGTGCTACCTTGAACACGACGGTGCTACCCTTGAACACGACGGTGCTACCTTGAACACGACGGTGCTACCTTGAACACGACGGTGCTACCTTGAACACGACGGTGCTACCTTGAACACGACGGTGCTACCTTGAACACGACGGTGCTACCTTGAACACGACGGTGCTACCCTTGAACACGACGGTGCTACCCTTGAACACGACGGTGCTACCTTGAACACGACGGTGCTACCTTGAACACGACGGTGCTACCCTTGAACACGACGGTGCTACCTTGAACACGACGGTGCTACCTTGAACACGACGGTGCTACCTTGAACACGACGGTGCTACCCTTGAACACGACGGTGCTACCTTGAACACGACGGTGCTACCTTGAACACGACGGTGCTACCCTTGAACACGACGGTGCTACCTTGAACACGACGGTGCTACCCTTGAACACGACGGTGCTACCTTGAACACGACGGTGCTACCTTGAACACGACGGTGCTACCTTGAACACGACGGTGCTACCTTGAACACGACGGTGCTACCCTTGAACACGACGGTGCTACCTTGAACACGACGGTGCTACCTTGAACACGACGGTGCTACCCTTGAACACGACGGTGCTACCTTGAACACGACGGTGCTACCTTGAACACGACGGTGCTACCTTGAACACGACGGTGCTACCTTGAACACGACGGTGCTACCTTGAACACGACGGTGCTACCTTGAACACGACGGTGCTACCTTGAACACGACGGTGCTACCCTTGAACACGACGGTGCTACCTTGAACACGACGGTGCTACCTTGAACACGACGGTGCTACCCTTGAACACGACGGTGCTACCTTGAACACGACGGTGCTACCTTGAACACGACGGTGCTACCCTTGAACACGACGGTGCTACCCTTGAACACGACGGTGCTACCTTGAACACGACGGTGCTACCCTTGAACACGACGGTGCTACCTTGAACACGACGGTGCTACCCTTGAACACGACGGTGCTACCTTGAACACGACGGTGCTACCTTGAACACGACGGTGCTACCTTGAACACGACGGTGCTACCTTGAACACGACGGTGCTACCTTGAACACGACGGTGCTACCCTTGAACACGACGGTGCTACCTTGAACACGACGGTGCTACCTTGAACACGACGGTGCTACCTTGAACACGACGGTGCTACCTTGAACACGACGGTGCTACCTTGAACACGACGGTGCTACCTTGAACACGACGGTGCTACCTTGAACACGACGGTGCTACCCTTGAACACGACGGTGCTACCTTGAACACGACGGTGCTACCTTGAACACGACGGTGCTACCTTGAACACGACGGTGCTACCTTGAACACGACGGTGCTACCTTGAACACGACGGTGCTACCCTTGAACACGACGGTGCTACCTTGAACACGACGGTGCTACCTTGAACACGACGGTGCTACCCTTGAACACGACGGTGCTACCTTGAACACGACGGTGCTACCTTGAACACGACGGTGCTACCTTGAACACGACGGTGCTACCTTGAACACGACGGTGCTACCTTGAACACGACGGTGCTACCTTGAACACGACGGTGCTACCTTGAACACGACGGTGCTACCTTGAACACGACGGTGCTACCTTGAACACGACGGTGCTACCTTGAACACGACGGTGCTACCTTGAACACGACGGTGCTACCTTGAACACGACGGTGCTACCTTGAACACGACGGTGCTACCTTGAACACGACGGTGCTACCCTTGAACACGACGGTGCTACCTTGAACACGACGGTGCTACCTTGAACACGACGGTGCTACCTTGAACACGACGGTGCTACCCTTGAACACGACGGTGCTACCTTGAACACGACGGTGCTACCTTGAACACGACGGTGCTACCTTGAACACGACGGTGCTACCTTGAACACGACGGTGCTACCTTGAACACGACGGTGCTACCCTTGAACACGACGGTGCTACCTTGAACACGACGGTGCTACCTTGAACACGACGGTGCTACCTTGAACACGACGGTGCTACCTTGAACACGACGGTGCTACCTTGAACACGACGGTGCTACCTTGAACACGACGGTGCTACCTTGAACACGACGGTGCTACCTTGAACACGACGGTGCTACCTTGAACACGACGGTGCTACCTTGAACACGACGGTGCTACCCTTGAACACGACGGTGCTACCTTGAACACGACGGTGCTACCTTGAACACGACGGTGCTACCTTGAACACGACGGTGCTACCTTGAACACGACGGTGCTACCTTGAACACGACGGTGCTACCTTGAACACGACGGTGCTACCTTGAACACGACGGTGCTACCTTGAACACGACGGTGCTACCTTGAACACGACGGTGCTACCTTGAACACGACGGTGCTACCTTGAACACGACGGTGCTACCTTGAACACGACGGTGCTACCTTGAACACGACGGTGCTACCTTGAACACGACGGTGCTACCTTGAACACGACGGTGCTACCTTGAACACGACGGTGCTACCTTGAACACGACGGTGCTACCTTGAACACGACGGTGCTACCTTGAACACGACGGTGCTACCTTGAACACGACGGTGCTACCTTGAACACGACGGTGCTACCTTGAACACGACGGTGCTACCTTGAACACGACGGTGCTACCTTGAACACGACGGTGCTACCTTGAACACGACGGTGCTACCTTGAACACGACGGTGTTAATCCCAATTTCGTACTGTCTTGGATGTTAATCCCAAGTTCGTACTGTCTTGGATGTTAATCCCAAGTTCGTGATGTCGTTTGTGTTACTCCTAAGTTCGTACTCTATTGTGCGATAAATCCAAGTTGGTTTGTGTTAATCCCAAATTCGTACTATCGTACCTTATAATATCAAGTTCGGATTATCGTATGTGTTAAACCTAAATCTGTACCATCGTAGGTTTCAATCCCAAGTTCGAACTATTGCGAGTTTCAACCCCAAATTCGGACCATCGGAGGTTTTAATCTATTGTTCATACTATCGTGGCTATTAATCCTAAGCTTGTATTAGAGCGGGTATTAATCCTGAGATCGTATTGTCACACTCAACCAGTGCTAAAGTAAAATGTCTGTTCGTCCATGTGTGCGTGGATGTGTCTGTCTCAACTTACCAAGAGTCAGTTACGGACGAAAGGACAAGTGTGACACTCGAATAGACTTTGAGATCCCCGGCCTTGCAGGTAACACTCACTTCACTCGCTCAAAGTAGAGAACCTAGCACGCTCAAACTAAGAGTGGAGATACCCTAGACCCTAGGGTGAAAATCTGTGTCCATGGATATACGAGTCTGGTCTTACAGGCTAATAAATGCCACTTGCCAAGGTTCAGACTTCCTAAAACTTCACATGGAGGCCTCAGACTTTCGTTGTAGGTAAGTCAGATAAGGAAAAAGGTTTTGAACCACCGCACGTTGGCCTTCAAGGCCGTTTTGAGGCTAACGAAGGCCACCCCAGCCTTATACATTACACTCAGTTCACTGCACTCATTCAAATTAGGCCGCCTAGCGTACCTAAATTATACTGGAAATACCTCAAGACCAAAGGCAGACTCTAGGAGTACTAGAACCTGGCCTTAAAGGCCAACAAAGGTGACCCTTCAAGGCTCAGACTTACTATAGCTTCATGGTCCTCATTCAGCTCGGAAGTGACCACACATTTCTTATTTTGAAAAGTCGGCACTGAAGGCCATTTGAAAGCCAACAAAAGCCACTTTCATGTAATTTTTTTCTTCTTTTCTATGAAAGCTATTCATTCACGTGCAGCGCCGGGTAGGCCAGCTGAGGAAGACATTAGGAAGACCTAATAAGTAACTGGGAGAGATCTGGAATGGACTTGGAGAAAACATGAGAAAAATATGGAAAGGAATTAGGAAAGCTGGGAAGTGTCTGAGAAATACCTTGGGAAGACCTGAGAACTGATCTGGGAAGAAATTTTGAAAGACCTGGGGAATACCTGGGAAGGACTTAAGGAAGACCCGGGGAGGATCTAGGGAAGATTAGGGAAGATCTCGGGAAGACCTAAAGAGGAGCTGCGGAAGATCGGGGGAGAGCCTTGAAGACCTGAGGAATACTTGACGAGGACCATGGAAAAATCTGTTTGTTCGTTAGTTTGTTACTCTTTAACGGCCGAACCATAATACCTAAAGGCTCCAAAATTAGGATGTACATACTCCAGTATCCGGGTGAGGCTCGAGGTACAGCACGCAGGCCTTGATAGCCGCTTTGAGGCCACTAAAGACAGCTATTTTCTTCCGGAAAACGCCGGATGCTCTTAGTATAAATATATATATATATATATATATATATATATATATATATATATATATATATATATATATATATATATACACACTAAGAGCATCCGGCTTTCTTGTTTCTAAAAGATGCAACGGAAGAAGGAGCCAAGCAAGCTGAGACTGGGGTGTCTAAACGTGTGTGGATGTAAACAAAATGAGGAGAGAGGAGAGATAGATAGTATGTTTAAGGATGGAAACTCAGATTTTCTGGCTCTGAGTGAGACAAAGCTCAAGGGTAAAAGGTAGAATGGCTTGGAAATGTCTTAGGAGTAAAGTCAGGGGTCGGCGAGAGGACAAGAATTAAGTAAGGAGGAACACTACTCCTGAAGCAGGAGTTGTGGGAGTATGTGAGTGTAAGGAAGTAAACTTTAAACTGATATGGGTAAAAATGAATGGGGATGGCGAGAGATGTACCTGGCTTTGAAAGAAAGATCATAAGAGGAAAGTGAAGCAGCTGAGTGAGTGTGTCAGCAATTTTGATATACGAGACCGGGTAATAGTGACGAGCGCTTCAAAGGTGAATGTGACTAATGCGGCAGTTGAGAATTTGAGGGTGGGTGGGCGGGTGGGGGAGGGGGGTTATTCAATATCACGATTGGAAATGGTCATGGGGGCATTATCAAATCACATACTAACTGATAGGGTGTAAGACAGATTTCTGGATGTAAATGTGCTGAGAGGGGCAGTTGGTGGGATGTCTGATCACTATCTTGTGCAAGGAGAGTCACGATTTGTTAAGGTTTTCGGAACAGATTAAACAATGTTGGAGAGAAGAGAGTGGTGAGAGTAAATAAGCTTGGAAAAGAGACGTGTGAAGAAATGACATGAAAGATTGAGTGTAGAATGAAGCAAGGGGAGTGAGTGACGAAATGGAGGTATTCAGGGAAACGGTGCTGGTATGTGTGGGAGATGCATATGGCATGCGAAAGGTGGGAGATGGGCAGATTAGAAATGCAAGTGATTGGTGGGATGAAGAAAAAAGTTACTAGTAAGAGACAAAAAGAGAGGCGTTTGGACGGTACTTATAGGAAAGGAATGCAAATGATTAGGGGATGTGTACAAAAAAGTGGAAGGGGGTCAAAAGGAAGGTGCAAATGAAGGTTAGGCGTGATTCATTATCCGTAAACTTTAAGGGAAAATAAGATATTTTGGAAGGTGGTAAATAATGTGCAAAAAACAAGTGAACAAATATGAATTTCGGTGAAAGGGGCAATAGGTGGGGTGGTGACAGGTAGTAATGAAGTGAGAGGGAGATAGAGAGAGTATTTTGAAGTACTGTTGAATGTGTTTCATGATTGAGTGGCAGATGTAGGGTGTTTGGGTCACGGGTAGTATGCGAAGTGAGAGTCATGGGGAGTGGTTTGGTGAAGAGAGAAGAGGTGGTAAATTGAATTTATCGAGAGAGGTGACAACATGTTGACTGGTTGGTAAGGATTTTTAATGTAGGTATGGATCACAGTGAGGTATCAGAGGATTGGAGGAATGCATGTATAGTGCCAATGTATAAAGGCAAGGGGAGGTGCAGTGCTAAAACTACAGAGATTTAAGTTTGCCGAGCTTACCAAGTAAGTATGCAGTCTGTGGGGAGGAGAGGGCCTGGGGGCGAGTCAGTTGTTTTTGTTTGTTGATGATACAGCACTTGTGGCAGATTCAAGTGAGAAACTGCAGAAGATGGTTACTGGATTTGGAAGAGTGAGGAATGTGAGGAAAGAATGCTTATTAGGTTTAGCTGGGTTGAAGGACGGATTAGTTGGAGTCGAGTCTGAACGGCGAAAAATTGTAGGAATTCAAATGTTTTAGATACCTGGGAGTAAATGGAGCCGTGGAAGCAAAACTGAGTCATAGAGTGGGTGAGTGGGCGATGAAGAATGTGAGGAAAGAGAGAACGATATATGGTAGGGCAAAATGGATATGTTTGAATGAATAGCAATTCCAACAATATTATATAGTTGCAAGGCATGGGTTTTAGATAAGGCTGTGCGGAGGAGAATGGATGTGTTAGAAATCAAAAGTCCGAGGACAATATGTGGTGAGAGGTGGTTTGATCAAGTACGTAATGAAAGGGTTGGAGAGAGATGTGGAAATAAAAAGAAAATGACTGAGAAAACCGAAGAGGGGGTGCTAGAAAGGTTTGGACATATGGAGAGAATAAGTGAGGAAAGGTTGACAAAGAGGACATATGTATTAGAAGTGGAGGGAACAAGGAGAACTGGGAGACCAAATTGGAGAAGGAAGAATGAAGTGAAACAGATTTTGAATGATCGGGGCCTGAGCATGCAGGAGGGTGAAATACAGTAAGCTGGAACGATGTGGCATACTGGCGTCGACGTGCTGACAATGAACTGAACTATGAAGCGTCCGGGCTGAGCAGTGGAAAGGTCTGTGGGGCCTGGTTGTGGATAGGGAGCTGTGGTTCTCGGTCAGGACAGCTAGGGAACGGAGGTGAGCGGATGCGGCCTTTCTTCGTCTGTTCTTGTCTCTACTCGCTACCGCGGGAAACGGCGATCAAATATGAACACACACACACACACACAAACACACACACACACACACACACTCACATATCTGTGTGTGTGTGTGTGTGTGTGTGTGTGTGTGTGTGTGTGTGTGTGTGTGTAACTACTGGATTCTGCTTTCATAAAGCTACATCGCACGCGAATAGTTATCTGTGGCGAGGCTGAAACATCGTCAGATGACGGAAAAATGAACAATTTCTTCAGGGAACTTCTCGCTTCAAAGGAGTCCAACTTGTCCCTGCTAGTGAGTCTCGCTTAGCCTTGAAATAACAGGATAAGAGGACCTGGGGTTACATGCATAGGGGCTCTGGTGAAAGGGGTCTGGTGTTGAGCAGGAATAGTAACAATAATATATCATAATAATAATGATATTGATAATAATACACATGCTGATGGCTGGTTAGGTCTGTCAGAGGTATGGTGCTATATCCTACCGCTAACTGGTTCCTATTCATCTACCAATCAGACGAAGGATCAACACTCAGGTGGGCTGCTGGATCATCCACTACGCCACCAAGGCATCTAACTCACTCACGACGTTCCTACACCTCTCCCTCCCTCCCTCCCAAAACAAAGGGCAAAGGAACGAACGTATACAACGAAGTAATAACCCCGCTCCCCATCTGGTAAGCAGTGAGGACCGGGAAAGAAAATGGAGAAATATGAGACCTACAACTTACTACGTGGAATTATCATTCTGTTCACCGACCGTAAATAGAAAACTTTCAAGCATGTGTTACGTTACCAGGATGACTTTTGACAGATCGTTCCAAAATTTCCCCTAAAACTATGGAACAGAAAAGTTTCTAATTAATTACCAAAACCATAAAGAAGAGGACAAAAATATTCAACTTGTAGGTGAAAAGTTTTGATTGTCTGAGCTACTGGCAACAGAACGTGTGGGCGTTCTGTGTGCACTGTGTTGTTAGTCTGTTTCCTAAGTGCCCTCCAACGACCATAGACATCATAACCTGAGGTATGAAGCCATACTTCCAATATGCTACTGTTTGAAGCTATAAAACCTCAAAATCTGACGCTTCTCTTAAACAAAAATATTCTAATATCAAGGAATTTTAAAAAATTTATGGACATGCTTCTTTTGGAGCTCATGAAGTGAGATCACACGTCATAGTTCGAAGCTGCTAATACATGAGGCTATTGTTATTCAAAAATTTAAAACAGTAATGATATTTCTATATGTATGGGTATGGTTGAATGGGTCTTTCAACCATGACGTCTTATCAAAATACTTTCTTTGAAATGTATTTTGAAGCTCGGATGGACTATCTATAACTTCTAAGGTTGATCCTCTTAGTTAATGGGAATCTAGTTAATCGAAAAAAAAATCATTGGTAAAATTTACTTCAGGAAATTTGGAAATTAAAGTGGAGGGTAAATATATATTTCCTATTTTCTATAACTTAAACCCAAATACGCATAAGGGACTAATTTGCATATCCTGTAATAAAAAATGAATAAATTCTTGGTTCATTATTCAAATGTCTGGGGAGGGAGGGAGGGATTGAGAAAAGAAAAGGAAAATAATGGTCTCTCAACCTTTGAATGGCTCGAGGAAATTCACTAAAATATCCTGGGAACTTGATAATAATTTATGGTTGAGTTACTGAGTGCGGGTGACAGGAGGGAGTGCGAGGGGGTGGGAGGGACGATGAGTGCATCCTGCATACATTAGCCAGAGTTTGGTACACAATATTTAGCGGTCGTTTGTCATTTGCATACATTACTTGTCGTACACCTGGCCCACTGCAATGTTGAGAGATCGTCTTCTCTCCTAACTACCGTCTCTGTTATTCAGCTTTTTCAACCTAGACGAAACTACGCTGTTCATTTTCTTTGGATATCAAGATCTTGAGGTCATTAAATCTCTGTTATTCAGCTTTTTCAACCTAGACGAAACTACGCTGTTCATTTTCTTTGGATATCAAGATCTTGAGGTCATTAAGCCAAGATCAGTATCATCCATCACCATCCATAGCACGATTTCTCTTTTTACTTGACCTGATGTGTTTATAAAGTAATGTATTGATCTGTCACCTTCTATAATGGTTTATTGTTATATTCGGGATGACTATCAACCTATTTTCTTGCATTCTGAAGCCCTTAATTGTTTCATTTTCTAATACAATATTACACCCAAAATTACCTTGCTATATTCGAAACTCTCTGCAAGATGAATCTATCTAATCATCAAGGTACAATGTTACATGCATATTTATGTTACTATATTCATATGTAATTTTTTCTTAGTCTTCTTCTGCAGTGAACCCATTAAACTTTACACACACACACACACACACTGCATGGTGTAGTGGCTAGCGTTACTGACTATGAATCAGCACCAGCCAGCCTGGGGCGCATGTGTTGGAATCTCCACCGTGGTAGTCAGCTCACACCTAAGGCAGGTGTTCATCCTCACTTCGGTACTGGTCGATAAATGAGTACCTGGCATAGGCTAGAGAGAGAGAGAGAGAGAGAGAGAGAGAGAGAGAGAGAGAGAGAGAGAGAGAGAGTGTGTGTGTGTGTGTGTGTGTGTGTGTGTGTGTGTGTGTGTGTGGGTGCGTGCGTGCTTGTGTGTGTGTGTGTGTGTGTGTGTGTGTGTGTGTGTGTGTGTGTGTGTGTGTGTGTGTGTGTACAAATACGAGTAAATACGTGGTACATATATACGTCGTTAAGATACAGGGCAACATGAATGTAAAACTTTCCCGGTAACACACAAAAATAATCCCGCAAGAAGCACATTTCATTTTTGTGTGTATGGCAACCAGAGACAAAATTTGTTGAGAAAAGTAAACCTGAAGTATAGTTCCTCCACACAGACCTCGCCTAGAAAAGAACACAAAATTAAACAGCTTTCATACATGATCAAACACTGATTTTTCAACAAAAACTGGACAAACAACACGAAACAGTAGCACGTAAATTTTAGGCACTTGTTCATAATTCTTTATGTATCTAGTTTGATGGTAGTTGGTACATTAAACTGAAGAAATGTGATGGTTGACGACACTCTTGCTTGTCTCATTTGGCTCTTGGGTCCAACATTATTCATATGTATAACACAAAATATACTTTACTCACTAAGGCTGATGATTTTCTCAAATCATTATTTTTTCAGCTGTTAAAGAAATTCAAAGCCCATCGGGGCCTTTTTTTTTTTCATCTACACATAAGAAATGGATTGGTGGATGAGGTAATGTGATTGTTGTGGTAATGACTTGAAAACTTTCCCCTAATGACCTTCTTAACCACAACCCCCGCCCCCCAATCACCACATCCCCCACAAGCTATTTAAAAAGTTCCCCACGACTCATTTTTCTCTCTTATCTCACCCTTTTTACTTATGCTCTTCCTCATCTTCCCTCATTCCTCTCAACGTTCCTTGTTTACATACCACTGTTTTATTTCCAGTCAAATTTTTCTCTCCTAAGTATCATATTCTTAAATTCAGCCTTATATCAAAACGTCTGCATATTTCCCAATCTTTCCTTTTACTCTCAAATTACGCATTTTGATTCCTTCTTTCTCTTCAGATCACAACTTGTGACTCTTCAAATTAATGCTTCCCATCCTCTTTGTACATCACTTTCCTCATCGTTTATGCTTTCCACCTTCCTTCCCACTCACCCTATTACTAAGTCCTCTATCCCTCTTCTACCCAATCTCTCCTTTCTCTCATCCGTCTCCATCTTAGCGTTCTATCATTTCCATTACTCCAGTTACCCATTCTCTCAATCCCCTACACTGAACCATCCCCGCTCCTACTATTCTATATCCATACTTTTCATCACGACCTCCACCGGGACGATCTTGGCCTCGCCCAGCACCAGTGCCAAGAGCAAGCAGGAGTTGGCAGAGGCTTAGGTATTGGTGGTAGGGGCGAGGAGGAGGCGGACTCGCTGTGGCCAGGCGCCTGGAGACGCGCGAAGACCACCTCAAGCTACTACCTCCATCCAATTTGCTGGGCGTGTCTGTGGTTCCTGCGCTGTGATTGTGGAATTTCTCCTAGATGCTGCTGCTTCAGCCTCCCCGCGCGAGAGATGTCTAATTCCCAGAGTCTCTGTTTTATCTCCCAACTTTGATCTGGTTTATATTAAGAACATTTCTTTCGCTTTATCTCCAATTTCTAATCCCATATATTCCGGTGTAATGCTGCCGTTTTATCTCCCAACTTTCGTCCGATTTATTTTTGGGAATAATTCCCCCGTTTTCTCTGCCACCATTTATGTGATTTATTCTGGTATATTTCCAGCATTTTACCACCCAACTTCTGCCCGATTTATTTTGTTATATCTCTCTGGTGGCTTTATCCCCAAACTATTATCCGATTAATTTTCAAGTTGGATTTTTTGGTGTGTGTGTGTGTGTGTGTGTGTGTGTGTGTGTGTGTGTGTATGCAGCATTCATTCCACTCGTTTTATCATTCATATCTAAACAATTTCTCTTGCATTAGACTTTTTCTAGATGTTCCATTAGCCACTTGAGCGAGACGCTACCATCCACCCTTGAGTACGATGGTACGACCCATAAGCATACCCGTACGACCCTCGAACAACGTTACAGCTCGTAGAGGTGATGAACTGGTAAAGCTTTGATCCAACCCTTGGGTCGTACTATCTTGCTCAAGGGTCGCACCGTCGTGTTCAAAAGTCCTATCGTCGTACTCAAATGTCGTACCGTCGAAATCAAGGAGTTCAGTACAAGAACTTTACAGAGGAACTGATGAAATTTTATTAGTCTGGGCTTTAGGACTGTTACTGGAGACGGTCATTATGGCCATCAACGTCAAAATATAACCAAAATATAACCAACGGTCGAATAATCCTGAACACCTTCTCAGAAGTTCAAGGTTGTTTCAAGTCCAAATGTCTAACGACCCACGCAAACCACCTCCCGATTTCCCATTAACAAAAGAAACTTTCTATAGCTGCTTCTGTACGAGAAATCTAAAGAAATAATTCTTCAGTGCCTTATATCAAAATCGTCTAAAACTAGAAACAAATGAAAACATTCAAACTATATGTAAAGGGGAGGGGGGGGGGTGTGCTATTTCATGTGTGGCAGGGTGGCGACGACAATGGATGAAGGCAGCGAGCATGAATTTGTACATGTGTATATATGTATACGTCAGTGTATGTATATGTGTGCATACTTTGAAATGTATATGTATATATATATATATATGTGCATGTGTGGGCGTATATGTATATATATACATGCGTATGTAGGTGGGTTGGGCCATTCCTCGTCTGTTTCCTTGCGCTATCTTGCTAGCGCGGGAGACGGCGATTAAAGGTTCCACTTAATGTCTAACACACTGTGAATCTATTTTCTAAAATCCCTTCAATATTACATGTCTACAATAAACCCCATAGAATTCAGAGATGGGGGTTTCAATGCCTCTTTGTACCAGAAGCACACTACAACCCTCTCTCTCAGACCTAATATAGATCTATATATATATTTCTTAATGATCTTAACGACGAAGGAATTTCTTGTACCGTAAAGAATGAGTGGCAGTACGAGACCTGATGATGACTTTTAATAAGGAAGGCATTTATTTTTCCCAGGATGTTCTCAGAGTCCCCATGTTCGAGTCTGTCCACAACATGGTGTTCGGCGCTTGCCTACGACATGATGGTCGGCACTAGTTATCCGAACATGTTCGGGTCTCCTGCCCACACTATAATAACGTTTGGGCTTTCCTGCCTACCTCATCAATACACTATTGACATCTTCAAACTGACAAAGACAAACTGACAGACTGGGCTCATAGGTGGCATGTGAATTTTGACATCGATAAGTGCAAAGTTTTATATATTTGTTTGCTAAAACGGAAGGGCAATCTACAGTATAAATTCTACCGAATTACAGAAGGTGAATATGGAAAAAAAGATGTAGGTGTAATAATCTTTGGTTACCTAAGACTAAATAAGCATTGCACAGAAGCGGTGAAAAAGCCGAACAAAATTCTTTCAGATCTTTCAGATCTAATTCCAGTTAACTCATCCTTACTATTTAGAATTTACTGGTTCGTCCACATCTTGAATATTGTTTTCAGCTTTGGTCACCTTATCCTGAGAAATGACACAAACAGAGTGGAATGAGAGCAGCGTCGAGCCACAGAGACGATTCCCTGACTGAGATACAAAGCTTTCGAAAAGAGAAAGTTAAGAGGAGATCTAATACAGGTATTCAAGATGATCAATGGCTTGTATAATCTGGATCTACCAAGTTACCTACGACTTGATCTTACTCGTAGTGATGGCTATAAACTCGTGGGCAAACGTTTTACCTTGAATGAGACGAAGTTCTTTATCTTCAACTGGATTGTTAACATATGAAGCGATCAGACAATAAAAGTGGTACCAAGCTGTACTACAGAGATACGTTTAGGAATAAATTTGATAATACTTAGCTTCAAGTCCACGACTTACATTGTATGCGCCTCCTTAATCACAATGATAATTTGAAGGTTATTCTCTTTGAAATATCTGTATGCCATCTGACCTTTACCATACTAATTTTAGTCTCTGACCTCTCCCACTATCACATACATCCTCCAAAGGACACAGTGGTCTGTTGCCGTGTGAATCAATTTGTATTCCTTTGTATTCTTTGAGTCTGCTGCCTACACCGTAATGATGCTTGGGTCTGCTGCCTACACAATTATTATGTTGTTTCCGTCCTGCTGTCAACACGATTTTCTTTTTAGGTCTGTTGCCCGCTCCAGACCAGCTCATATCATGGCTTACGATTTGCGATCATAGGAAACGGGGGGGGGAGGAGGAGGAGGAGGAGGAGGAGGAGGAGGAGGGAGGGAGGGAGGGAGGGAGGGAGGGAGGGAGGGAGGGAGAGAGAGAGAGAGAGAGAGAGAGAGAGAGAGAGAGAGAGAGAGAGAGAGAGAGAGAGAGAGAGAGAGAGAGAGAGAGAGAAGAGGATTAATTCCAGCAGAAAGGATGGTAGACGAAGGGAAAGAAGACAGAATCAAAGGGAAACGGAGGAGGACCTAAACCAGTAGTTGGTCTCCACCGAAACCAAAAACGATAAAGAGTCTTCGAGGACCCAGGGTGCTACAAGCAGCAAGTTTCTACAAAACCAGATCTTCAAAGACACTGCAGAGAACAGAGAAACTAAGAGGATGCTGAAAGACTGGAGGATGCGAGTCGAGAGGTGGTAAGTATGAGTGGTATGAGGAGAAAATTAGGAGGGGATGAGTAGCCGTGATGGGGCCCTTATATATAAAGTGCCGATGGAAAGGCAAATGTAGTGATGTTAGAGCTGGAGCCACATACTGAAGGAATGAAGACACTGAAATCAACATAGCAATGAAGGAGAGGAAACTGAAAACCACTTTGTAAGGTAACATGGCAAGACAACTGCCACTTACTTAGGTAAGGAAGCAACCACTTACTAAGGTAAATAAACAACCACTTACTGAGGTAAGGCAGCAACCACTTATGAAGGTAAGGCAGAAACCAGTCACTGAGGTAAGGCAGCAGCTACTTAATGGGTAAGAGGATAAAGTGGCAGTCACTTGGTAAGGTAAGAAGGTAAGGCAGCAGCCACCTACTGAGGTATGAAGGAAATGCGGAGGCTACTCATTGAGGTAAGAGGGTAAGACTGCATCCATTTCATAAGGTAGAAGGGCATGGCACCAACCGTTTGTTAATGGAAGGTAAGGTAGCAGCCACCTACTGAGGTAAGAGGGTAAGGCAAAAATTACTTATTGGGGTAAGGCAAAAATTACTTATTGAGGTAAGAGGTTATATAAGAACGGAGCTCCATTCTGAGGTGTGTGTGTGCGTGTGTGTGTGCGTGTGTGTGCGTGTGCGTGTGTGTGTGTGTGTGTGTGAGAGAGAGAGAGAGAGAGAGAGAGAGAGAGAGAGAGAGAGAGAGAGAGAGAGAGAGAGAGAGAGAGAGAGAGAGAGAGAGGTGAAGAGTACGGATGGTGGACGGAGTGAGTGATGGAGTGGGTCCAAGGATGGAAAGAAGGATGGACTCGTGGGTTCTTCTAGTTGTGAGAGGGAGGGGCGAGGGAGGGGCGAGGGAGGGAGCGGGGGAGGGAGGCGAGAAACTTTGAGTGATGAAGGAGGTGAAAAACATCCTGTGCGAAGGATTCCCAAAATTCCTGCGGCCAGAGCTGGTGAACCCAAACTCCTTTAAGTATATTTTTACGCTTACGTTTTTTTCTTTTTTTTTAGACGGTTATTTTCAAAATGTGCTTAAAGGATATACCTCTGGTATTTCCCAGCCGTCGTTTTATCATCTTTTTTGTTTTGAAGAAGTACATCTTAGCTTTGACTCTGAAAAACGAATAATTTTTTCACTTGGCTTAATCACATCCATGCAGAGCGAAAATGATTTCATAAATCACTTTTTAAAAGTTTATATTCATACCCTGAGACGAGGTGTGACGACCCTTGAGCACGATGGTACGACCCTTAAACACGTGGATACGACGTTTGGATCTGATGGCCCTGCCTTTGACCTGAACCCTCATGGACAACGGAAAGGCAAAAGCCATTATACCCAAAAGTCGTACCACTCAGCGCAAGGGTCGTACCGTCGTGATGAAGTAGTAGTACACGTTACTTCTTGTACCGGAAGGAAAAAAAAATATAGTTGCACAGAAAAATACGAAAATCATCCAAACAATTTAACTAGTACATGATACACTAGAATATATAACACGAAATAAAAAAAATGGCTTTACAAATATAAGAAAACTTAAAGAAAATATTCGACCTTCATTATTACCATGAACTTAACGTCCTAACTGGTACCATTAACCAAATGTCCTTCAGTTTTACCACTAACTCATCATCTCTCATTTAGCATCTTTAGTGTTGATTATAACTTATGACCCTCCACTATTCACCTTAACTTAGCGTATTAAGTGCTTCCATTTAACTTGAATACAATATCTGAATTCAAATCCTTCCTCTGAGGAGAAAAGAAGAGGGGTCGCTTTTCTTGACACAATGGGTGAAATTCTAATGTCAGCTGCGTGGACATTTGAGACTTACAGCCATACTAACTATTACCCACCACCTTGATTGGGAAAGCTTTTTTTTTTTTTCTCTCTTGCTACGTGACGATTCAGCCCCTTTACCATCCTAAAAGTTTTGTTAGGGAACAGAAGTTCTTGGTCTTGTCTGAGACAGTAGAAGAATTGCTGTTCATTTCCGACAGATAGAGATGATACAGACTTATCTATAATACAGGCCATTGCTTCTTATCAATACTTGTATCATGATGCCTTTCAATGGCCTATGTACATAAGCCTTTGGCTTCAGTCGAATGGACCACAAGGTCATCAGCAACTGGGCAGAAACAAGCCAATGCCAGTCTGTCTCTAATGACCTAATTAGTGTATCATCGGTTAGCATAATTACTTTTGGTGGTTTAAAAGCAAGTTAGAGCAATACTCTTGTGGTTTGCGTTCTACAATTATCATGAATAAGTGACCTGATTACGTCTTATAATTACCATGGGGGAACTTACACAGGGAAGCCAAAATGACTATAATTACCCACAGATGACCTGTTGGTAATTACCATGGCAAAGAGGTATAATTGCCCTGTAGTCTCGATGATTACCATTCAATATGGCTTCTCAGTATGGCATCACGTATATTCCTTGACGACCCACCCATGGCTCGTGCTGATGGACTGACGCGCCATCACACAAGAGTCGGTAGTTAGAGAGGATGCCTTCACCGTCTCCCCACAGCTTGTTAGACCACGTGACGACCCTCCAACACGACGGCACGACCCTTGGGCTCGAAGGTGGGATCCTTGGGCACAAAGTTACGACACTTGAACACGACGGGAC
This sequence comes from Panulirus ornatus, assembly GCF_036320965.1. Classification (NCBI taxonomy): domain Eukaryota; kingdom Metazoa; phylum Arthropoda; class Malacostraca; order Decapoda; family Palinuridae; genus Panulirus; species Panulirus ornatus. The sequence continues at coordinate 24,288,705 of NC_092231.1, read as the reverse complement.
TGCTTTTGAACTTGATGGTAGGATCCTTGAGCACGAACTTACGACTCAAACACGACAGTACAAGTCTTGAGCACAACGTTAGGGGCCCTTGAAATGCGACGAGGACGACGCTTGAGAACAACGGTACGACCCTTAACCACGACAGTGGGCACATCCATAAGACCAACGATCCAACTCTTGGACAAATCAGTACGATTCTTGAGTACGACAGTGCGACCCTTGAATCCAACGGTACGACCGTATAGCACGAAGGTGCGACCCTTGGGTGTGAAGGCCTGACCTATGACTTGGCCCTTCAGTTACCAGCTGGTCAGCGGTACACTGGGAACGACTGTACAAAGTGAGTGGCTACTGAAAATTTACGTTCTGAAGTACGATCATTTTTGAACGGCTCTGGATGGACTCTAGACAGTACAGTCTAAACACGATAAATGGTACCAATGGGAACCCGATTTCTTTACGATACCGTGCAATGGACGGGTGACAGTAAAATGCGAGTGACTCGTAATGGAAGTGTGAGGGAACGTGAGTGAACGACTTTCACACGGGAGTTATGTGAACGGCCTTTGACGTGTAAAAGTAGCCGGCTCTCCTAGAACAGAGGATTTAATGCCTCGGGTTTAATCTAGATCTCTTTTCTTTCACCGTTCCCTTTTTCACAGGCGCGTTAACTGTGGCAATGACTGACGACGGAGGGTCATACGCATGGCTTTATAGCAGTGTTCATTGGAGTATAGGGAAGTGCAGGTAAAACTTTAATGGAGGTTTACGGGTAAAACGTAAGTTTATAAAGTAGACAATAAAAAATCTATAATGATACAATAGAAAGACTACAATCGGCTCTATTTGTAAAGCGAAAGTGTATATAATAGTCTATCAAAAAGCTTATGACGATACAATACACAAAATAGAACCAGCTACCCGTGTGGAAGTATGGGAAATAAATCTCATAACGGTTGTGAAAAATTCCCACAAAAGTTCATATATGTCATAGATACGGACAATCGTATGGTAGAAAAAGAGAAAAAAAGAAAACCGTCAGATTAGACAAAATAAATTAATGAAATAAGATAATGATAATAGTAATAATAATAGTGATAATACTAATAATGATGATAATAATAATAATAATAATAATAATAATAATAATAATAATAATAACAATAACAATAATAATAATAATGTTAAATGTGGGTAACATAAATTCTAATAAATTAATATAATCATTTCGAAAGATGTCCACAACAAGACAGGACCGTAACTGAAATATAGTATGGTTAATGAAAAAGAAAACGAGTCGAGGAAAGTATTTACGAATTTTGAAGGAAGAGAGATACCTGGCTATCATAATGTACGAGGCATAATTATTGGGAAAGACATGAGAGGGTAAAGAGTTCAAAAGTCTGAGGTGAAGGAAAAAACTTATCAAAATGGCCCACCCTTGAGCAAAAATTTGGCCACACGGTATTCATGTGAAGCGGCAGCTTTTCGATTATTTTGTGGTGCAGATAGTGGTGGGGGCACACCAGCAGCCAGCTCTCGGGAGCAAAACCCAAAGTAAAACCTATAAAAGAAGGAAAGTAAGCCAACATGGCGGCGCAAAAGGCCAATGGGTCAAGTTTTGAAGTTAGCATGGGATAATTCATAAGTCAGACAGCTTTCGACTCAACTCTGTTAGGTGAGGAGTAGAGCTAGAGCCACCTCAGATGTGAAAGCAGTATTCCATACAAGGACGAATCTATCCTTTGTATTAACGGAGCAACTGTTTGGTAGAAAATAATTTTCCGACATCTAACCAGGACTCCCAGTTTCTTAGGGGCAGACTTAGCTATTTCCGTAACGTGGCGTTTCCAAGACATAATGGATGTCACTGCAATAATAAGAATGTTCCTCGATTTAAGAGGTGAAATTACAGAACCGTCGAAGGAGAGAAGAAATTTGTGAAGAATTTGCGATAGTGATGGGGCAGAAAATTGGTCTTGGAGACATTAAATTAACCAGATTTCGTCTACCCCACTAAGAGTTTACTGAAGGAAGGTTCGTCGAGACGAGATACGAAAGGAGGAGGAGCCCAATTGAAGGATGTGGAGGAATGCAGTGTTGAGTCATCAGTGTATGAGTGCGTTTGTTTCTTTGTAGAAGAAAGAAAATCATTGATAAAAAGGAGAAGTATTGCAGGAGACATGACATAACCTTGGGCGACACCACTGCCCCATTAACAACCATAGAGACAGATCAGCCGGAATGGAAATTTGATATCAGGAAGTACAGTGAGGAAGGGAAGCCAAAACAGGGAAGTTTAGAGATGAGACTCCAATGCCACACCCTGTGAAAAGCTTTGAATATATAAAGGGCAACTACACAGGATTCCCAAAATCTTTCAGGGATGATGACCAGACATTAGTTGGATAGGAGAGAACATCACAAGTGGATCTCTGGTGATAGAAGATTGTGATATTCGATGTGTCTAAGGATATGGGAGTTGAGGAGGAATTCAAAGACATGGAAATAGTAGAAGTCAAAACAACAGGACGATAGTTAGAGAGGGTTAAACGGTCACCCTTATTAGGGATGGGATGTACCAACGCAAGTTTCTAAGGACAAGATAATGTTCTGTCTTTTATGCAAAAACGGAACAGACGAGCAAGCACAGGCGCAAGTTCAGAGGCACACCTTATCAGTAAACGGGGAGGGATGCCATGAGGACCATAAGCTTTGCTTGTGTCCAGTGTTCAAATAGAGAAGGGCTTTTCCAGCAGCTTGAAATGTATTACGAGGAGATTAGGAAGAGGAACATCAGTGAGTGAAAGAAGTTAAAAGTCATCCAACGTAGAGTTAGAGGAGAAACGGAAACCAAAGAGAGTTGCTTTGTCTACGAGAGAGACATATATAATACCATCAGAAAGGAAAGCAAAAGAAAGGTGGACAGACATTATCTGTCAGCGAAGCCCTTAGTTCAAGACCAATAAGATCTATTAGTGAATGAAGAGGGAAGTTATCGCATTTCCTTTGAATAAAGGAACGATATGCCTCACAAATAACGTACTTGCATCGTTTACAGGTAGTGATAAATATTAAATAAGAATCAGAAGAAGTTGAGTTTTTCCAAGCCCGGCATGCCTGAACCGTTGCCTGAATGGCCTCAGAACAGGAACGGTTGAACCATGGACTAGAGAAAGTGGTCGTCTTAGAGGAAGAGGGGATAAATGCCACCAATCCCTCGACAATAACCTCTGCTATGCGTCTGGCGGAAACAGAAGCATCATCACACAAGAGACAGTAATTTACCCAAGGAAAGTTAGAAAAGAAGTCACGTAAGTTATTCCAGTCAAATTTGTTGAGTTGCCCGATACTTACCTTTAGAAGGGGCTACTGGAGGAGTAGTTGTAGCTAAAACAGATACAGTGATAAGAAAGTGGTCAACTTTGGGCGAGATTGTATATCCACAGCGCGAGGGATCTGAGGCGACAACAGACCTAAAATATTAGAACAGTAGTCACAACGGTAAGGAGTATGGGCAGGGAGGGTGAAAAATTGCTCTAGATCAACGAAACTAGAGGAGGTGAGGTCTTTTATCCTCCCACCATCCATATGGGAGGATTTCAACCATTCCCTATGGTGAGCGTTGAAACCCCTTAGGTATAGGATCTTGGCTCGTGGATGACAGGATGTCACGGCCTCATAGCAGGAAGTTAGATAGTCAAAGAAAGATGTACAATTTGTAGAACTGTATATCGAGGCGTGCAACATGCATACTGATGATGGAATTAGCAATACACTACCCATGAACCGGAATCGTGCGTGGATTTTATAGTTGGATATGAGAAAGAAGCTAGAAAGAATATCAGTAGACAAATGAGTTTGAGAGAGAAGATATCAGGATAGGCACAAAACAGATGGTGTCAAACAGAAGAGAGGCGATTAAAGAGACCAGGAATGATGGTATAGTCAACAGAAAAAAAGGTAAGTCATCAGAATGGGAAAAGTTTGAACCTTCCATCTCATCTCACTGGACGTAGAGTCAAGCGGGAACCTGGAGATTCATAGCACCTCATGAACTAGTACTGATAAGTCGTCTTATAACGGTATATGGAAAAGAAACAAACTTAATTCATATATATATATATATATATATATATATATATATATATATATATATATATATATATATATATATAATCCCTGGGGATAGGGGAGAAAGAATACTTCCCACGTAATCCTGCGTGTCGTAGAAGGCGACTAAAAGGGCAGGGAGCGGGGGCTGGAAATCCTCCCCTCTTTTTTTTTTTTTTTTTTAATTTTCCAAAAAAAGGAACAGAGAAGAGGGCCAGGTGAGGATGTTCCCTCAGAGGCCCACTCCTCTGTTCTTAACGCTACATTGCTGATGCGGGAAATGGCGAATAGTTTGAAAAAAAAAAAAAAAAATATATATATATATATATATATATATATATATATATATATATATATATATATATATATATATATATATATATATATATATATATATATTCCTATGAGTCCACGGGGAGTATGAAACACGACAGATAAACTCCCAAGTGCACTTTCGTGCAATAATCACATCATCAGGGGAGATACAAGAAAGAAATATAAGTCAGCTGATATACCAAACGGCCTACCTCGTCCTCAACCAGGTAGCATCAGGAACAAACGAACAAAGGCTTCACTTGCATACATCGAGTCTCTCGCTGTTATGTACATTCCAAATCCTACAATACACAGCCAAGCCATACAGACAATTCAAAGGCAAGCATATACAAAGAGATTTCATCCATCAGATGCTGAGCATTTAAGCTATGCTGGCCTCCGAAACCTGACTTTGTAAATGTCGATGGCCATGAAAAATTTCTCATCCATCATCATCTATCAAATCTGAGGAAAATTCTTCATATAACAGATGAAGCTAATAATGATAATAACAATAATAATAATAATGATAATAATAATAATGATAATTATAATGATAATAATAATAATGATAATTATAATGATAGTATAATAGAATTATAATTATAATAATAATAATATCAATGATAATAATAATAATAATAATAATAATAATAATAATAATAATAATAATAAGAGTGTAAGTAGTAAACAAAGCGTTGTTCCTCCTCTTTCATTCCTGAATCAATCGCCCGAATACTTACTTGATCGAAATGGCCTCAAAAAATTTTTCTCCCCTTTCCTGGACGATGTAACTTGCATTAGGGGGTCAAACACAGGCATAATTATGATCTAGTCATGAATATCCATTACAACTGACACCATCGTTTCACTCCATAAGATATATTAGCAGTCACTAAAGAATGTTGACGGTTATGTACAGACATAGTTACAAGTATAGACTACTAAATTACAGAAATTTAGCAAGTGTTGGGGATGCAAAACTGGAGTCAAATTAAAAGTCGATCATACCTCTGTTTGAAATATCCAGACTAGCATTGGTCAATATAAATATACATATATATATATATATATATATATATATATATATATATATATATATATATATATATATATATATATATATATTCCCTAGACTCGTCACAAGTTCAACATCCTTTGCTGCGGTGTCTGAAGCCATCACTGGCTGAATCGTCAAGATTTCTCTCCTTTTCTTTCTACCTGCTCGCCTTTTCCGCCTTTGCGAGAAAGGATTGGGAAAAGGAGGTCAAGTGAGCCTTGGAGGAGAGATCCTGCTCAGTTGACTCCTTTGTCTTTTTAATACTTTTAGAAAGTCTGACCAAAATGAGGAAGGGTTTCAAGCCAATAACCAGAGACAAAGAACTCAAAGATAACGACATTAACAATGAACCGATCAAGTTCGACATATAACCAATCAGACGCTTCAAGCCATTAAAAACAGTCTCTTGAAGGATCTGCTACACTGTACTGAATATTCCTTTATGCTCCTTACATCTTCAAATCTGTTACATAGCTGGCAAGCGATGCACTAATGACGCTGAACTATCTCTCCCGTCCTGTACTGAATCTCAAATACTTTATAGACAATCTCTCATGAGTCCTTGAGTCAGTTGTCACCCGGTCAAGAAACGCTTCAGTAAACAGAAGTATCATGCAACGTGATAGCGTGACCACATGACAAACATTTACCAGGAGCGTTACCGTAACGTTCTCTCTTGTACTGCCATGTGCAAGGCGTTCCCTAACGACCCATAGTCACCACTCCAGCCTCCTCGTGTGTGTGACACGTTCCACCACACAAGCGGGGCCATGTCAGTGATGTAAACAGGAAGCTGCGCTCTCCCCCATTTTTCCCTCCTTGCTCTCCCATGGTGGTAAACAAAGATCAGCTGACTAGGTAGGCTAGGGAGGGTTCGAGGGATGACGCTAAACCGATCAAGTAACTGCACTTTCAGAGGTATATATTTACCTCCTGGATTACATGTCAAGCGGATTCAGGATTAGGTAAATACAGTCGTGACGTGTGAAGCGTCCGCGGCTGTTGTTATGTTGTGCTGCTGAGTTGATTAAAATGCAAAGAGGCGGAGGTAAACATGGGATTATAGGATGATGAGATTTACTTACACTCTGGACGTGGGGCTGGGGTCAACAGGCAGGTGGTGCACGATACATACCTGTGGGGAAGAACAGGTCATTAATACCAACACAGTATATACACAGTTATCAATAAGGAATTCACATGAGGGTATATATATATACACACATATATATATATATATATATATATATATATATATATATATATATATATATATATATATATATATATTCTTTCTTTCTTTCATACTATTCGCCATTTCCCGCATTAGCAAGGTAGCGTTAGGAACAGAGGACTGGGCCTTTGAGGGAATATCCTCACCTGGCCCCCTTCTCTGTTCCTTCTTTTGGAAGATGAAAAAAAAAACGAGAGGGGAGGATTTCCAGCCACCCGCTTCCGCCCCTTTTAGTCGCCTTCTACGACACGCAGGGAATACGTGGGAAGTATTCTTTCTCCCCTATCCCCAGGGATAATATATATATATATATATATATATATATATATATATATATATTTTTTTTTTCTTTCTTTCTTTTAAACTATTCGCCATTTCCCGCGTTAGCGAGGTAGCGTTAAGAACAGGGGACTGGGCCTTTTTTGGAATATCCTCACCTGGCCCCCTCTGTTCCTTCTTTTAGAAAAAAAAAAAAGAAAACGAGAGGGGAGGATTTCCAGCCCCCCGCTCCCTCCCCTTTTAGTCGCCTTCTACGACACGCAGGGAATACGTGGGAAGTATTCTTAATCTCCTATCCCCAGAGGTTGAACCATTATGTGACGTTCATTTTTTCATTCATTTCAAGCTAAAAGTTTGTTTTCTAAATTGTTTCTTACATTTTTCATATGTATATATATGTATGTGTGTGTGTGTGTGTGTGTGTGTGTGCGTGTGTGTTTATATATGTATATTATCCCTGGGGATAGGGGTGAAAGAATACTTCCCACGTATTCCTCGCGTGTCGTAGAAAGCGACTAGAGGGGACGGGAGCGGGGGGCCGGAAATCCTCCCCTCCTTGTATTAACTTTCTAAAATGGGAAACAGAAGAAGGAGTCACGCGGGGAGTGCTCATCCTCCTCGAAGGCTCAGAGTGGGGTGCCTAAATGTGTGTGGATGTAACCAAGATGTGAAAAAAGGAGAGATAGGTAGTATGTTTGAGGAAAGGAACCTGGATGTTTTGGCTCTGAGTGAAACAAAGCTCAAGGGTAAAGGGGAAGAGTGGTTTGGAAATGTCTGGGGAGTGAAGTCAGGGGTTAGTGAGAGGACAAGAGCAAGGGAAGGAGTAGCAATACTCCTGAAACAGGAGTTGTGGGAGTATGTCATAGAATGTAAGAAAGTAAATTCTCGATTAATATGGGTAAAACTGAAAGTTGATGGAGAGAGGTGGGTGATTATTGGTGCATATGCACCTGGGCATGAGAAGAAAGATCATGAGAGGCAAGTGTTTTGGGAACAGCTAAATGAGTGTGTTAGCGGTTTTGATGCACGAGACCGGGTTATAGTGATGGGTGATTTGAATGCAAAGGTGAGTAATGTGGCAGTTGAGGGAATAATTGGTATGCATGGGGTGTTCAGTGTTGTAAATGGAAATGGTGAAGAGCTTGTAGATTTATGTGCTGAAAAAGGACTGATGATCGGGAATACCTGGTTTAAAAAGCGAGATATACATAAGTATACTTATGTAAGTAGGAGAGATGGCCAGAGAGCGTTATTGGATTACGTGTTAATGGACAGGCGTGCGAAAGAGAGACTTTTGGATGTCAATGTGCTGAGAGGTGCAACTGGAGGGATGTCTGATCATTATCTTGTGGAGGCTAAGGTGAAGATTAGTATGGGTTTTCAGAAAAGAAGAGTGAATGTTGGGGTGAAGAAGGTGGTGAGAGTAAGTGAGCTTGGGAAGGAGACCTGTGTGAAGAAGTATCAGGAGAGACTGTGTACAGAATGGAAAAAGGTGAGAACAATGGAAGTAAGGGGAGTGGGGGAGGAATGGGATGTATTTAGGGAATCAGTGATGGATTGCGCAAAAGATGCTTGTGGCATGAGAAGAGTGGGAGGTGGGCTGTTTAGAAAGGGTAGTGAGTGGTGGGATGAAGAAGTAAGAGTATTAGTGAAAGAGAAGAGAGAGGCATTTGGACGATTTTTGCAGGGAAAAAATGCAATTGAGTGGGAGAAGTATAAAAGAAAGAGACAGGAGGTCAAGAGAAAGGTGCAAGAGGTGAAAAAAAGGGCAAATGAGAGTTGGGGTGAGAGACTATCAGTAAATTTTAGGGAGAATAAAAAGATGTTCTGGAAGGAGGTAAATAGGGTGCGTAAGACAAGGGAGCAAATGGGAACTTCAGTGAAGGGCGTAAATGGGGAGGTGATAACAAGTAGTGGTGATGTGAGAAGGAGATGGAATGAGTATTTTGAAGGTTTGTTGAATGTGTCTGATGACAGAGTGGCAGATATAGGGTGTTTGGGTCGAGGTGGTGTGCAAAGTGAGAGGGTTAGGGAAAATGATTTGGTAAACAGAGAAGAGGTAGTAAAAGCTTTGCGGAAGATGAAAGCCGGCAAGGCAGCAGGTTTGGATGGTATTGCAGTGGAATTTATTAAAAAAGGGGGTGACTGTATTGTTGACTGGTTGGTAAGGTTATTTAATGTATGTATGACTCATGGTGAGGTGCCTGAGGATTGGCGGAATGCTTGCATAGTGCCATTGTACAAAGGCAAAGGGGATAAGAGTGAGTGCTCAAATTACAGAGGTATAAGTTTGTTGAGTATTCCTGGTAAATTATATGGGAGGGTATTGATTGAGAGGGTGAAGGCATGTACAGAGCATCAGATTGGGGAAGAGCAGTGTTGTTTCAGAAGTGGTAGAGGATGTGTGGATCAGGTGTTTGCTTTGAAGAATGTATGTGAGAAATACTTAGAAAAGCAAATGGATTTGTATGTAGCATTTATGGATCTGGAGAAGGCATATGATAGAGTTGATAGAGATGCTCTGTGGAAGGTATTAAGAATATATGGTGTGGGAGGAAAGTTGTTAGAAGCAGTGAAAAGTTTTTATCGAGGATGTAAGGCATGTGTACGTGTAGGAAGAGAGGAAAGTGATTGGTTCTCAGTGAATGTAGGTTTGCGGCAGGGGTGTGTGATGTCTCCATGGTTGTTTAATTTGTTTATGGATGGGGTTGTTAGGGAGGTAAATGCAAGAGTTTTGGAAAGAGGGGCAAGTATGAAGTCTGTTGGGGATGAGAGAGCTTGGGAAGTGAGTCAGTTGTTGTTCGCTGATGATACAGCGCTGGTGGCGGATTCATGTGAGAAACTGCAGAAGCTGGTGACGGAGTTTGGTAAAGTGTGTGGAAGAAGAAAGTTAAGAGTAAATGTCAATAAGAGCAAGGTTATTAGGTACAGTAGGGTTGAGGGTCAAGTCAATTGGGAGGTGAGTTTGAATGTTGAAAAACTGGAGGAAGTGAAGTGTTTTAGATATCTGGGAGTGGATCTGTCAGCGGATGGAACCATGGAAGCGGAAGTGGATCATAGGGTGGGGGAGGGGGCGAAAATTTTGGGAGCCTTGAAAAATGTGTGGAAGTCGAGAACATTATCCCGGAAAGCAAAAATGGGTATGTTTGAAGGAATAGTAGTTCCAACAATGTTGTATGGTTGCGAGGCGTGGGCTATGGATAGAGTTGTGCGTAGGAGGATGGATGTGCTGGAAATGAGATGTTTGAGGACAATGTGTGGTGTGAGGTGGTTTGATCGAGTAAGTAACGTAAGGGTAAGAGAGATGTGTGGAAATAAAAAGAGCGTGGTTGAGAGAGCAGAAGAGGGTGTTTTGAAATGGTTTGGGCACATGGAGAGAATGAGTGAGGAAAGATTGACCAAGAGGATATATGTGTCGGAGGTGGAGGGAACGAGGAGAAGAGGGAGACCAAATTGGAGGTGGAAAGATGGAGTGAAAAGGATTTTGTGTGATCGGGGCCTGAACATGCAGGAGGGTGAAAGGAGGGCAAGGAATAGAGTGAATTGGAGCGATGTGGTATACAGGGGTTGACGTGCTGTCAGTGGATTGAATCAAGGCATGTGAAGCGTCTGGGGTAAACCATGGAAAGCTGTGTAGGTATGTATATTTGCGTGTGTGGACGTGTGTATGTACATGTGTATGGGGGGGGTTGGGCCATTTCTTTCGTCTGTTTCCTTGCGCTACCTCGCAAACGCGGGAGACAGCGACAAAGTAAAAAAAAAAAAAAAAAAAAAAAAAAAAAATATATATATATATATATATATATATATATATATATATATATATATATATATATATATATATATATTTTGTTGATCAGACGTTCATAATTCATTAGACGCATACCATTCATCAGACGTTCATCGTTCATCAAACGGCCGTCAATCAAGAGACGTTCATCATTCATCAGACGTACTAAAACAAAACGTCTTTCCTATCCTTGTAGCAGCTGGTGAAATAACCTGCAGAGACGATGGCGTATGACTTCACAGAGAGAGAGAGAGAGAGAGAGAGAGAGAGAGAGAGAGAGAGAGAGAGAGAGAGAGAGAGAGAGAGAGAGAGAGAGAGAGAGAGAGAGAGAGAGAACAATATCAAGCTGTAAACAGTACGTTCACGACTTCAGCGTGGACTCTCGGCGTGCAACGTGACTTGAACCCTCTGTCACTTCGTCTGTAACACAACAGCCTCGAAATCACTGCACCTCTAAACGGGAGAGACGATAACCAGCGCCTCACACCACCACCACACGAATCCACGCTTTTACCCACGTCGCTTGTCGTCAACCTCCTCTACGGTAACACGACATGGAAAAAAAAAACACATGTGTATATATATATATATATATATTTTTCCCCCAGCGATATCAAATGGAAAAAGGGGAGACTATTTGCATTCGCGGAGGGAAATCACAACGGACAACTCTCAAAAATACAATATATTTAAAAGCCTCGATTTGCATGGCTGATTAGGGTAGAGGTTTCCAGGTGACGTGATGGGCACGGGAGATGATGCTGTGTGTGGGTGAGCAAACACACACACACACACACACACACACACACACACACATACACACACACACACACACACACACACACACACACACACACACATACACACACACACACATACACACACACACACACACACACACACATGTATATATGAGTCAGCATGGGCCCACCTGGGGTCAGGCCCACATGGGTTCGAATTGTGGGCGCGGCAGTCGGACAATACCCAACCCGGGTGTTTATCCTCTCCTCGAAACTGGTCGGTAAATGGGTCTCTGACTTCGGCATGTGTGTGTGTGTGTGTGTGTGTGTGTGTGTGTGTGTGTGTGTGTGTGTGTGTGTGTGTGTGTGTGTGTGTGTAAAAGCACAGGAGTACGACAATGTAGATATAAGATATATTTACAAGGAAAAAGACGAGGCAATACAAGCGTAAAACTGGCTCCCTGCAACAGACAAATAGTGATCGCACAAACATACACACACACTCACACACACACACACACACACATACACACACACACACACACACACACATACACACACACACACACACACACACACACACACACACATACACACACACACACACATACACATTACAAAAGTAGTTTTAACCCTTGAATCATGTCAAAGCAATGATTACATACAATACCACAGTTCATTTTCTTCATGTGATTCAGTCCCACCCTCTATTATCCCATCTTCGATACCATCCCATCTCTCTTCCTTCTATCATTTCTCTCTACGACAGTCACCAGTTATCTGACAAGCTCATCTCTTCTTATCTTTTTCTTTAACTCCATATCGTCGTCTCCCTACCTCATGATGAAATTTTTTTCATCAAGGTAATTTCTATCCATCCATCGATCTCCCCTGCTCATCTCTAATCTTATCATCTATATTGAAAACTCGCAATATATCCTCGCTTATTTTACTTGAACCTGTTCCTTCCCATTGCATCAGTCTGATTTTTCTTTATCTGTGATATCAACTGTGATCTTTAGTTCAATTTCGTTTCTTTTCTTTATCATTCATGTACCGTCAGTTCAGAGGTCATGCCTTCATACTCAAGGGTGGTCGTGCCGTCGTGTTCGAGGGGTCGTGCAGTCTTGCTCAAGAGTGCACCGTCGCGGTCAAAGGCCGTACCGTTGTGTTTAAGGGCTCTACCGTCGTGTTCAAGGGGTCAATGCCTTATCTCACAATTGCCTCCTTTATTTCTTTTCCTAACATGACCAGTGCCATACAGTATCTTGCTTTAGTATA
>NC_092231.1:24260893-24268393 GCF_036320965.1 Panulirus ornatus | reverse complement strand
TGCACGTCTGTAGCTTTCTTTAGACTCTCTTACACGTCTGTGTCTTTCTCTACTTTCTCTTGCACGTCTGTGTCTTTCTCTAGACTTTCTTACTCTGTGTCTTTCTTTACTTTCTCTTGCACGTTTGTATCATTCTTTAGACTCTCTTGCTCGTCTGTCTGTCTTTGGACTTTCTCTTGCACGTCTGTGTCCTTCTTCCTGTGGGGAGACCAAATGGTTAATACATATGCTACCTTGGGTCCAATATGCTTCATGAACATCTTATATCATCTAAAGTCTCCTCTTGACCAACCCCTCCTCCAGGTGTTCTTGACCAACCCCTCCTCCAGGTGCTCTTGCCTAACACCTCCTCCAGGAGCTCTTGACCAACCCCTCCTCCAGGTGCTCTTGACCAACCCCTACTCCAGGTGCTCTTGCCTAACCCCTCCTCCAGGAGCTCTTGCCTAACACCTCCTCCAGGAGCTCTTGACCAACCCCTCCTCCAGGTGCTCTTGACCAACCCCTACTCCAGGTGCTCTTGCCTAACCCCTCCTCCAGGAGCTCTTGCCTAACCCCTCCTCCAGGTGCTCTTGCCTAACCCCTCCTCCAGGTGCTCTTGTCTAACCCCTCCTCCAGGAGCTCTTGCCTAACCCATCCTCCAGGTGCTCTTGACCAACCCCTACTCCAGGTGCTCTTGCCTAACCCCTCCTCCAGGTGCTCTTGTCTAACCCCTCCTCCAGGAGCTCTTGCCTAACCCCTCCTCCAGGTGCTCTTGACCAACCCCTACTCCAGGAGCTCTTGCCTAACCCCTCCTCCAGGTGCTCTTGCCTAACCCCTCCTCCAGGTGCTCTTGACCAACCCCTCCTCCAGGTGCTCTTGTCTAACCCCTCCTCCAGGAGCTCTTGCCTAACCCCTCCTCCAGGTGCTCTTGACCAACCCCTCCTTCAGGTGCTCTTGACCAACACCTCCTCCAGGTGCTCTTGACCAACCCCTCCTCCAGGTGCTCTTGTCTAACCCCTCCTCCAGGAGCTCTTGCCTAACCCCTAATCCAGGTGCTCTTGACCAACCCCTCCTTCAGGTGCTCTTGACCAACACCTCCTCCAGGTGCTCTTGACCAAACCCTCCTCCAGGTGCTCTTGACCAACCCCTCCTCCAGGTGCTCTTGTCTAACCCCTCCTCCAGGAGCTCTTGCCTAACCCCTCCTCCAGGTGCTCTTGACCAACCCCTCCTTCAGGTGCTCTTGACCAACACCTCCTCCAGGTGCTCTTGACCAACCCCTCCTCCAGGTGCTCTTGACCAACCCCTCCTCCAGGTGCTCCTGACCAACCCCTCCTCCAGGTACTCTTGACACCACTTCTAGTCCAAGACATGATTAGTTTCACCTCGCGACCCTTCTGATGTGATTCTCTGGGGAGACGTTCGGTATGATATGTGTGTGTGTGTGTGTGTGTGTGTGTGTGTGTGTGTGTGTGTGTGTAATAACCTTTATATAATTACCTATTTGTATCATATACATGGGGAAGGGGAGTTCTACACTCACAGGGCTTCATCTCTAGAACTTTTTCTACGATGGTGCAACATTTTACGAGTTCGCTACAAGTCTCGCTTAATTTCATGTTACGGCATTTACTTGTTCTATCCATGCATCGTTCGAAGAACTTTTCACTGCTGACTCCGAATTGGTTTCAAAACTTGCAGGGTGTGATCAAGTCACCCCTTACTCTGCTCTCCTCTACCTATGATATGCATATTTGAACCCCCTAACCTCTCCCTTCAGTTTAGCTTTCTTGGTCCTGGTATCATCACCGTTGCTCTCCTCTGCACCTTCTCTATAAATCTTTGCGCTTCTTCAAATACGGTGACCAAAACCTGAGAGGAATATCGTAAATAGCTAAATTCAGGATGTAAATAACTTGCTGGGTATTTCCTTATCCATTCACTTGAATGCTATACTAAGACGCATCAGTCGACAGTTTTCGTCCCTTACTATTCTCCAAAACTTGAACTCTGGCGACAGGTGAGGGAAGATGTCCAGTCCTTTTCTCGTAATTTCCTGCAGCTTATTTCCAGCGCACAAATTCAGCACATATGGGAATATCATAATCAGAACCATGATCCTATAATCATAAGCATCAAAATCCTATATCATCCTAATAATATCTTTCCTATATAACTACAACATGTTTTTCAGAACCTCCTCATCATCCCATCACACTGGTGGTGGGGTTATAATATCTTCCATTGTGAAAAACTTCTGAGCCTTTCTTTCAGTTCTTCGCATATTTCTACATCAAACTCAGCATTCATTACCTCCGAATCCCTTAGCCTTATTAACTGCTCTTTATTTGACTACTGTATTTACTCCTGGTGAATTCATGGAAAACTTTTCGTTGTTTCCCTGCCTCGTCCACACTCTTATTTATAAACCTTTTTTCGCTCCCCCTTTCTTATCTTATCATCTTTAATTCCTTTTGGATGCTAGCTGGCCCGAGCGCCACCTGTATCTTACTTACCCTTTCCTTTTTGACGTCTTCTGTCGAACTATTACTTTTTTTTAAACCCTTTGCTAGCAAACTGTACCTTAAGTTAAAGATACCAGCACTTCTTTCCCTTTCTTGTACACCTTACAGAACATTTCATCCTGGCCACCGAATTGTATTTCCTAATTCACGTTATCAAAGAAATAACTGAGTTCTGTATACTTTCCACATCCACATCTCCTCTTTGAGAAGTCTCATTTCCGCTCGTTCTATGTCCTCATTCACCACAAAATCGAACACCAGCATTTCCAAACGACTTTTTCTAATTCCTTTATCATGTATGATAATCTGAACATGTGTGCTGCTATATGTGAACATAGGACGTGGTGATGAAGGTGTATCAGTCCCCGTGACACCAGTGTGTGCTCACTGACACACGGGTAAAATATCTTCTTATACTTACTCAACGACTTTGTGTCCCCATGATTGGCTTCACGAGAAACCAAATGCCCTGAATCAAGCACTTTATAACCGACATTCCCTACTGTTGATACTTCACCACTTCTGACGTGTGTGTGTGTGTGTGTGTGTGTTACGGGGAGAGAATTTTTCGCTCGTGTTGCCCCGTCTCTTAACCTTCTATATATGTATTGTCTATACTTCTATGTACACACACACACACACACACACACACACACACACACACACATCAGTCCAAGCCAGGTATCCATTTATCGACCAGACCCGCGGGGAGGAGGAACAGCTGGGATCTGCTGTGGACCAACTGCCGCACTCAGAATTCGAACCAATGCTGGCCTGATCCATGGCGAGCCCGTGCTGTGACTAATGGTCAGTAACGTTAATCACTACACCATGGGGGCCCTTATGTGTGTGTGTGTGTGTGTGTGTGTGTGTGTGTGTGTGTGTGTGTGCTACAACCAGGCACGGGAGAGAGGGGGTGCTGACCCCAACCGTGGGACCCCACCGCCACTGCCTAACTTGAAGACTGCAGTAATATTCCACGTCACGTTCTGCTGCCACGGTCACTGGACAAATTGGCAGTGAAAGGGAGTTTGGATTGGGATTCCTTTCCTACCCCCACAAGCCCCTTCTCCCCACCCAAGGCTAAGTCCCTCCTCACCCCTCACTCCTCCTCCCACCCATGCCTCTCCCCGGGAACTCTAGCCATCCCACTCCCCCCTAGCCCAACCTCACCCACCCGCCATGCCATTGCCTCCTCATTTGTCAGGACCAGCCGAACCTCACTCCGGTCATCACCGCATCGCCTATTCTTGGACGTGCTGCAAGTTGTCAGAGAGAGAGAGAGAGAGAGAGAGAGAGAGAGAGAGAGAGAGAGAGAGAGAGAGAGGGGGGGGGGGGAACTTACTCTAAATGGCACAATAAACCCCTAAAATTTGGACCTTTACACGCGTTCAGCTGCTGCTTCCCACAATTTCTGTGTGGATACCGTGTACTTGAGGATTGGCCGTTATATATGTATACATCATCTTCCCTCGAACAGGTAAACCGTGAAACTCTCCACCTTCTCTTGTCTTCCCATCTTTCTTCGTATGTACTTTCTACCTTTAAGAGTCAGGTTTACAAATGCCTGCGGAGCCCTGATTAATTCCTTTTCTTCTTTTATTTTTCTCTTTCACCCGAGATTGCCTTGACTGAGGCTTGCTTTGGCCGTGCCATGTCGGTCACAAAAGAGAAAGGAAAATCATACCTGGAGGACCACTAAGCACCATCATCTACTACAAAAACCAGAAAACCAGAGGGTCTACATTACGAGAAACGCCCTCCCATACATCACTAACCCATCGCCATCTACCAATGTCCGGTACATGTACTCCTGCCCAGCTGATGGTTGTAAATATTAGTATATCATGAACTATACATGACTGTCATATCACCCAGCCGATGCTTGACAGCCCACCATCAAGACGGTAGGCCTTAAAACGTCTCTGTATAAACGACACAGTTTAAACCTCACCCTCGAACACCTCACTAATTCTATGAACATACAGAGACATTTCCATGATCTAACAAGACTTAGGTAACTGAAGCCGAGTGCATAAGAGAATGTAGTCGCATCATAAGTTATCAAAGTTCAGGACAAGCTAAGGCCCTATTACTGTTTTCTATTGCTAACTCTCCATTATGCCAACTCCTACATCGTATTCGTGCAGGGCCTTATGAGTATTTTACCCGCTCCTAATATGGATGGCATATGATCCACACGACATAACTCCTCACGTCCTGAAGGAGTATGAATCTAAGCTCGCTCCGACCCTTGCTCGCCTATTTCGCCTTTGTCGAAGAACCAACTATAAGTTTGACTTCCTACTTGGAAGCATACCTTGGTGCAGGCCAGGCCTAGGAAAGAAGGACGCTCTAACCCTTCTTGCCGCTGGCTAAATGCTCTCTCTCTCTCTCTCTCTCTCTCTCTCTCTCTCTCTCTCTCTCTCTCTCTCTCTCTCTCTCCTTAGTCTTTCAAACTCTGCTTCACTGTCACTTTCTCAAACACATAAAAATCCATTTTCCTTCTTTCCGATCATTAATATGGCTTTCGCAATGCGGGATCCATTGATGATCTCTAAAATGTGACCAAGGTCCTCCTTTCTCAGGGATATTGGTGAAACTTTTGTTGTTGTTGCAACCGACGTTTCAAAACCATCTGACAGTGTGGCATAAGTGTACCCTTTCAAAACTTCCCTCCATTGGTCTCTCCGCTTCTCCATGTTCCTTAATGCATACATGAGCTTCCTGTCTGGCTGATCCATTCCAAAGCTGTTGACATAGAGATTTCTTTCTCTTGTCCTGTCATTGGTGGCGTCTTTCAGGATTCTGTCCTATCGTATACTCTATTTCCTCGTAAATGATCTCATTACAGCTTTGAAACTTATTCAGTATCATGTTCATGATTTCACTTCACAGACCGCTACACACTCTCCTCCTTATGCTAATACGTGTTCTTCTTCTCGAACTGAACATATATCCTCCCACACTCAGAAGCTGTGCAGCATCTCTAAATGGGTTAACGCTGTGACCTGGTTAAATTCAACGGTGTTCGGACCCAACTAGTTCCTCTACCTGTTTCTGTTATAAATTTCCTTCAGTTTAGTTTCGAAGCACCACAATTCGACCCTGTAATAACATGAACCTACTGGGCATAATCATATCCCGACATTTATGAGTATGGTCATTGGCGATCTTCAACATACCCCTTACCTTTATCACACTCTTATCTTAACAACAATGTCCTTTATTCCTGGTGAAGACGTGTCTGTTTTGGCCTGTTCGTTATAGGATCTTCATTATATCGGGGTTAGGCAGTTGAATGTTGGAAATAAGAGGAGGAGGAGGAGGAGGAGGAGGAGAAGGAGGAAACATAAACACAACGTGTTTCCCTCTTATGAAAAGAGACAAAAGTGACGTTGTATATGGCAGTAGAGTATCAAGAGTGATTGACATCTGGATAGTTATTCTCCATACGAAAAGAGATGTATATTTCCAATAGGTTTCCCATAGCTGGGAATACGAGTTCAGCTTAGATCAACCTACAAGTGGAATTATGTCTGCATATCACAGGATGAACAAAGTAGCTTGGAAAATGTATGTTCAGACAAAAAGGTGAACTCTGTAGATTATTTCAGCACTGCCTCTGAAGATGTTATATCGTGGACTGCATTACAGAGAGTTAGTTATACCATTTGTTGACGACAAAATAAATTGAGAGCAAGCGGGAGATTATTGTTCTTGTGTTTCTCCCCCAAAATCTCGTTTTGATATATATATATATATATATATATATATATATATATATATATATATATATATATATATATATAGGAAAAAGGAAATAATCTCCCTTAATCTCTTTGGGGTAAAACATATAAAGAATATTGCCCCAAAAGTCTCTTTTGGGAGCTCTGCCTCTCTTGTTATCATACAACAGGGAGTTTGTTGTATCATTTGCTGGAGATAAAACAGACATGAACAACGCACAGAAAAGGTAAATATATATATATCTGGAACCCTGGAGACAGTGTAGGCAAGAGGCGGTGAAACCATGGTCCCGACCACCACTGATGAGGACCATCGACCCACGAATATCGATACTCTTCATATTCTGCCAATTTGGAGGCAGGCAGGCGCGGCCGGCACACTAAACCAATTTGTAGGACACGAAGAAATTGGAGGGACACGGCACGTAGGCACGCAGACGGGTTGGGGACATTCTGTCTGCGACAGAGACCAGAGGGTGACACCCTGTCTGCTACAGACAGAGAACTGAGAGGGACATCCTGCATGCTGTAGAGATATGAGGAGAACATCTGGCCTGCTACAGAGGGGAACATCCTGTCTAATACGAACAGAAAACAGAGAGGAAATCCAGCCTGCTTCAGAGAACAGAGTGGCTCATCGAGCCAGCTACAGAGAGAGAGAGAGAGCGCGCGCCAACCTGCCTGCTTCAGAGAACACAGGGGGATACCTAGTTTGCTTCAGACACAGGAACGAGGGAACGTCCAGACTGCTGAAGAGAACAGAGGTGGACAGACACTGCCTCCTTCAGTGGCCAGGGGGGAAAGGGACTGAAACTGCTAGAGTATCAGGCAAGGACACCCCTCCTGCTGCTCTGACGGGAGAGGGATAATCTGCCTGCTGCTCTACTCTAACAGGAAGGGGATAGATATTTTGCCTACTTCTAGGACCAGTGAGTTGCAGCTTGCCTACCGTGTTAGGCTGAGAAAAATAGCAGGAGGGCACCATGACAGCTACAGTATACGAGAAGGGGCATCACTTACCTACAGTAAACAGTAGGATGCATTCATAACTACAGAGACGAGCTAGCACCACAAATACTACATTAAGGAAGCATTGTGGCACCAACAGAGAAGCCACGATCTTCCAGGATGTAAGATTACAAATCTGAATATAAAACTAAACAGCAGAAATCCAGCTTACAAAATGAATAGTACAAACTCAGACGATAAAAACCTAGCTAAATACATTAAAAGCACAAACCCAAACAACA
>NC_092231.1:23815893-23950893 GCF_036320965.1 Panulirus ornatus | reverse complement strand
GATGGTGACCGGCCATCACGGGGGAAATTTTCAGACAGGTTTTACAGGGTTCATCCCGACACTTGTGCCCGCCTCTTTCTCTCTCTTTCTCTCTCTCTTCCATATTCAGGCAAGACGGAGGGAGAGGGAAGTCCTGGAACATGCCAGCTGACAGTGTTGAGGGTCCCCTGCCGCCCACCTGCCTTCAAATGTTTTCATATAACTCTAGACCTCATGTTGTTCCCTTGTTATGCTCTCTCGCTCTCTCTCTCTCTCTCTCTCTCTCTCTCTCTCTCTCTCTCTCTCTCTCTCTCTCTCTCTCTCTCTCTCTCTCCGCCAAATCCACTTCTCCTCTATCATCTTTAATCCCTTATTCTTCTTGTTATATTTCCCCCTTTATCAACTTCTTGGCCCCTTTTCCTTCCTTCCCGCTCCACCCACCTCCCTCTCCCTCAGTCCTCTCCTCCACTTCCCCCACCTCCCTCTCCCTACGTCCTCTCCTCCACTTCCCCCACCTCCCTCTCCCTCCGTCCTCTCCTCCACTTCCCCCACCTCCCTCTCCCTCCGTCCCCACCCCCCCCCTCTCCATCCCGCCCTCGCTCCAGCTATATGTCGCCCGTTCTGTCTCAGGCCCGTATGGTCAGACCCTCCACGACAATTTTGGCCTAAAACCCCCGAAAAACCTGAAAAGTTTCACCCAAGCGTAAAATTCTCGACATCCGCCTCTGTTCTCCGCCTTTTCATTTCTGGCTTTCTTGTTCTTGGGTGTTCTGTGCGTGCGCGTCTGCCACTGTCTCTCCCCGTCTCTTTGTGTGATATCAGAGATTCTTCTCACACCAAAGTTTTGAGTCCAAGGAAAAAAAAATAAAGATTATGAGACAAAAAAGATACGTCTCGGGCCGTGTCCCTGTCAGTACTGCTGCTGCTGCTGTTACTATTGCTGCTGTTACTGCTGCTGCTGTTACTATTGCTGCTGTTACTGCTTGCTGCTGTTACTGCTGCTGCTGTTACTATTGCTGCTGTTACTGCTGCTGCTGTTATTACTGCTGCTGTTACTGCTGCTGCTGTTACTATTGCTGCTGTTACTGCTGCTGCTGTTACTATTGCTGCTGTTACTATTGCTGCTGTTACTGCTGCTGCTGTTACTGCTGCTGCTGTTACTATTGCTGCTGTTACTGCTGCTGCTGTTACTATTGCTGCTGTTACTATTGCTGCTGTTACTGCTGCTGCTGTTACTGCTGCTGCTGTTACTATTGCTGCTGTTACTGCTGCTGCTGTTACTGCTGCTGCTGTTACTATTGCTGCTGTTACTGCTGCTGCTGTTACTATTGCTGCTGTTACTATTGCTGCTGTTACTATTGCTGCTGTTACTGCTGCTGCTGTTACTGCTGCTGCTGTTACTATTGCTGCTGTTACTATTGCTGCTGTTACTATTGCTGCTGTTACTGCTGCTGCTGTTACTATTGCTGCTGTTACTGCTGCTGCTGTTACTACTGCTGCTGTTACTGCTGCTGCTGCTGTTACTGCTGCTGCTGTTACTACTGCTGCTGCTACTGCTGCTGCTTCTGCTACTGTTTTTGTTGATACTCCTACTGATGCTGCTGTCATTACTGCTGGTAACGCTATCACTACTGCTGATACAGCTACTACTGTTGCTACAACTGCGGCTACTACTACTGCGACCGCTACTGCTGCACTTGGTCTGCTCGGTAGGTTGCGGGTCAGCGACGGTGGTCGTGTAGGGTAATTCGTCACTCCTGAACTCTCCCGTGAACGTTCAAACTAAATTTTGGCGCTTCCTCTCTCTCTCTCTCTCTCTCTCTCTCTCTCTCTCTCTCTCTCTCTCTCTCTCTCTCTTCCTTCCTCCTCCCTCTCTTCCTTCCTCCCTCCCTCTCTTCCTTCCTTCTCCCTCCCTCTCTTCCTTCCCTGCTTTCTCTCTCTTCCTACCTTTCTCTTTCTTCCTTCCTTCCTCCCTCTCTTCCTTCCTCCCTCCCTCTCTTCCTTATGCCTTCCCTCTCGTCCTTCCTCCCTCCCTCTCTTCCTTCCTCCCTCCCTCCCTCTCTTACTTCCTCCCTTCCATCAGCGGAACAGATGATAGCTGGCCTCCACTCTGTTCATTGTACTGACCCATCGGCTTGGATACACTTTTGTTTTAAAATCCCAGGTTGTTGCTGGCACCGTTATTGGCAGATCGGAATTTCTAAATAAATACAGGATTCTTTCCCATCTACCAGGGCTGGCTGATTTTGTAAACAAAATGAGTACACAGGATGATTTGATTTACGTGACCATACATTTACATGCACAAACATCGTGTTAAGCACAAATATGGTATACATAAGATTAATTTTTAAGTAACATTTGGTTAAGAATATGAGATATTACACACACACACACACACAATCTCTCTCTCTCTCTCTCTCTCTCTCTCTCTCTCTCTCTCTCTCTCTCTCTCTCTCTCCTCCCTCCCTCAGCCGCGGGAGCTCAGAGAACTGGCTTGTTTCTCGAGACATGAAGTGTCTCCAGTCCTCCAAGCCTATTCAGTTGAAGTAAGGCGGGGAGTGTGAGGTGTGAGGAGGCCCCATGAATGGCATATCTTTCGGACGTAGCACTTCATTGTGCCAAATGGTTGGGTCTAATAACAGGTGGGGAGGGAAGACCAGGATATTCAAATCCAATGCACAGGAATGTTGTCATTCTCAGTAAACTACAGTATTTCAGTGATTGTTTTTTTGAGAATATTAAAACAGAGGCTATTGTGAGGAACTGACATGAAGTAAATAGTGAAAGTTTATCAAACACTGCGGGAACTGACATGAAGTAAATAGGGAAAGTTTATCAAACACTGCGGGGAACTGACATGAAGTAAATAGGGAGAGTTTATCAAACACTACGGGGAACTGACATGAAGTAAATAGGGAAAGTTTATCAAACACTACGGGGAACTGACATGAAGTAAATAGGGAGAGTTTATCAAACACTACGGGGAACTAACATGAAGTAAATAGGGAAAGTTTATCAAACAATGCAGTAGTGTTAACAGTCAGTCAGGAAAGTCAGTAAAGTGCTTTGTAGCTGAAGGGCAGTACCTCAAGGTGACGTGCTTCAGTACCAAATCCTGGATAAATACTATCTTCTGTGCCATAAGCGAGCTGAGTGTTGTACTTAGAAACTAGGATACGATCTAAGACCATAAGATCTATATAAACCAGCCCAAATAGGGATCCATAAAACAGAATAAAAGGACACATTGATCAACAGTCGGACAGACCAGGGATGCCTGTAGCAAGCACATACACGGAAAGAAAGTTAGGCATGAATCTTTGAGTTTGATTCTGAGTGAAATGGGAATTCAGACAAACGTAGACATCAAGATTGCGACTGGATCCATAAGGAAGAAGGCAGTTAATGGGGGTTTTACAGAGGATGCAAATACTGTGAATGGAGCATTAGATTACGAGTCATCTGAAGCCATAAGCCTGGTTTAACCAGAGGAAATTATTGAGAAACAGGATCAGCAATCATCACTGTTGGATGAGGAAGTCATGAAACAGAAGAATCAAATCAAATAAAAGGCAAAGTGTCATAAGACGGAAGGAGGAAACAAGTACTGAAAGATATGAACACAAAAATCAGACGAGTTGAAGATATTTAGGGAAATTAATGAGAGCAAGCTAAGGTTAGAAGGGTCTTTTCTGGGTATCCCAAAGACTGCTAGACAAAAGAAAATGCCCATAACACAGACAGCAGAAATGTTTGATAAGAGAGGGATAGAAGGTGAACTCGAAGCAATACTCAAGAAAAGGTTTAAAAGATAAACTAAACAAAACAATTTCTATGGTAGCATAATTTGGGATACGGAATTCAGCAGCCATGAACTCGGGAATTAAGGTGAGACGTTCTTTGAAATTTACAGTAAAGTAGTAGGAACCTCACGACTCAAGTACAGAGGAAGGAAGGAGGAGGAGGAGGAAGAGGAACGAAGGTATAAGCAACACTGTTCCACGAGTGAAAAGTCACATTCGTCGAGGTTTTATCATCGGATTACAGTCTCGTCGTAGAACTTATCAATTCAAAGAATCCATCCTTCCCCTGCTGTTGCTTCCTGCGAAGCCTTAAAACTGCAGGAGCCCTTGAAGAAGGGGAGCTGGGATTATGTAATGATAAAAGTACATTAAATATATTCATATACATACATACATAAATGCATACATACATACAGACATACATACATACAGAGGTCACAGTGATGCAAGTGATCATGTGGCTGATTCATGTGAGAAACTGCAGAAGCTGGTGTTTGGTAAAGTGTGTGAAAGAAGAAAGTTAAGAGTAAATGTGAATAAGAGCAAGGTTATTAGGTACAGTAGGGTTGAGGGTCAAATCAATTGGGAGGTAAGTCTGAATTGAGAAAAACTGGAGGAAGTAGAGTGTTTTAGACATCTGGGAGTGGATCTGGCAGCGGATGGAACCATGGAAGCGGAAGTGAATCATAGGGTGGGGGAGGGGACGAAAATCCTGGGAGCCTTGAAGAATGTGTGGAAGTCGAGAACATTATCTCGGAGAGCAAAAATGGGTATGTTTGAAGGAATAGTGGTTCCAACAATTTTGTATGGTTGCGAGGCGTGGGCTATGGATAGAGTTGTGTGCAGGAGGGTGGATGTGCTGGAAATGAGATGTTTGAGGACAATATGTGGTGTGAGGTGGTTTGATTGAGTAAGTAATGTAAGGGTAAAAGAGATGTGTGGAAATAAAAAGAGCGTGGTTGAGAGTGCAGAAGAGGGTGTTTTGAAATGGTTTGGGCACATGGAGAGAATGAGTGAGGAATGATTGACCAAGAGGATATATGTGTCGGAGGTGGAGGGAACGAGAAGTGGGAGACCAAATTGGAGGTGGAAAGATGGAGTGAAAAAGATTTTGAGTGATCGGGGCCTGAACATGCAGGAGGGTGATAGGCGGGCAAGGAATAGAGTGAATTGGATCGATGTGGTATACCGGGGTCGACGTGCTGTCAATGGATTGAATCAGGGCATGTGAAGCGTCTGGGGTAAACCATGGAAAGTTCTGTGGGGCCTGGATGTGGAAAGGGAGCTGTGGTTTCGGGCATTATTGCATGACAGCTGGAGACTGAGTGTGAGCGAATGGGGCCTTTGTTGTCTTTTCCTGGCGCTGCCTCGCGCATATGAGGGGGGAGGGGGATGTTATTCCATGTGTGGCGGGGTGGCGATGGGGGTGAGTAGGGGCAGACAGTGTGAATTGTGTGCATGTGTGTATATGTGTGTGTCTGTGTGTGTATATATGTGTGTACGTTGGGATGTGTGGGTGTGTATGTATGCGTGTGTGGACGTGTGTGTGTGTGTGTGTGTGTGCATGTGTGTGGGGGTGGGTTGGGCCATTTCTTTCGTCTGTTTCCTTGCGCTACCTCGCAGGCGCGGGAGAAAACGACAAAGCAAAATAAATAAATAAATAATATATATATATATATATATATATATATATATATATATATATATAAAATCAAAAATTTTTGTTCTGTCTGTGTGTATCCTCTTTTCTTTTCATCTACATGAGAATTCACATGTCTATCAATTTTATATTTCCTCATGCATTTACATTCCCATCTAAGTCTTTCCCAACTCCCTTACTATTCAGATCGCTGGATCATAGATAAAAAAAAAAGAAAACAGAATTATCAGTGAAAGTAAATGTGAATAATCAAGCTATATATCGCTGAGATAACATTTCCAAAGGTGACCGAGGAATATCATTACAACGGCGGAGTTTAGTATCACGACTTTACACCTCCTCAGATCATGTTTACGGACCTTGAACAGGTCAAAGGCCAGGCCATCATACCCAGGAGTCGTACCATCGTGCTCAAGGGTCGTATCCTCGTAAGCGAAAGGTTAGGTACTTCCAACTGTTATTAATTCTGTACGGGACAGTGACATCATCTGTGTGCAACAGTATCATGCAGAACTCTATACTCGACTTCTACCTCCCAGACATGACTTCTGGAATCAAGATCTCTCTAGGACCCTCACTGTAAATGAAGATTTTCCACGTACCAACCAAACCTAACCATACGAAACTAGTAAGCCAATATATATATATATATATATATATATATATATATATATATATATATATATATATATATATATATATATATATATATATATATATATATATATATGTATATATATATATATATATATATATATATATATATATATATATATATATATATATATATATATTCTTTTTTTCCATTATACTTTGTCGCTGTCTCCCGCGTCAGCGAGGTAGCGCAAGGAAACAGACGAAAGAATGGCCCAACCCACCCACATACACATGTATATACATACACGTCCACACACGTACATATACAAACCTATACATTGCAACGTATATATATGTATACATACACAGACATATACATATACATGTAAATAATTCATATATGATGCTGTTCATCCAGCCGCTAAATAGGTTAACACAGGAAATTACCGTAATTAACCACCAGTTCGAAATCATATATAAGAAGCCTATTAACCATCACGTCGATAGGTTGATAGAGTTACTAACCCACAGTTTGACAAGTATGTATACGCATCTAATTATCCAGCAATTGGAGAGACTAGTATAGAACGCTAATTACCCACTTGTTAGATAAGTCTGCATACGGAGCTGAATTAACCTGCGGTTAGACAGGATAATATGGAGAGCTAATTAACCAGAAGTTAGATATATACCGATTATGCCATCGCACGTGAGAAATATTTCACCTGATAATCTGAACGTTTCAAATCTTGTATGAAATTAAGAGATTTTTGGGGTGGGCTTAACAGAAGAATGGCCTCTTGGTTAATCATCTGAGGCGCTGCTGAAGATCCACCGCCTTCCATGTCTCTTCCAGTGTCTTAACGAGGAGATCCTACCATCAATAGGACCGGCAGGATGTAGGAGGCATCCTATATGACTCTCCTTTGCAAGGACTTGCTCTCAACCAGCCAGTGGATGGGACACGTGCGTCTCATCCACTGACTTCGATAAAGTTAGAAAAGCCACATGACCACACTTTCCCTCCTCCTGATCACAGTTCAAACAAGATATGGAAGAAGAAGAGGAAAAAGGGAGGAAGAGGAGGAAGAGGAGAATAAGACTGAACTATATCATTAACTTACGTGACGCGGTGTATTTATAACCAAGCATGTCTTCATAATCTCCAGTGGTCTGAGGGTCGCTGTGAGGAAAAGCGTCACGTGTGCCTACTGCCTGCCTGGTCCCACCACCACAACGCCCACCACGACTCACGACTCCTCCACTACGACCACAGTTGCTGGTTAATCGCCATGCAAAACACGAATGTTTCTGCCGGTAAGAGCACCCGAGAAATCCTACAGCATCCCGCTCTAAACCGTATTGGCAAACAAATGGCCCTCTTAAAGAAATCCATGAATGTATAATACTTGCGAAAACACGGTCGATAGCCCCCCTCCCCCCCCAAAAAAAAAAAGTTCATCGCAAGATAAAATGGGTAATGGGCAATAGGAAGAGATGGACACGGGTGGGAAGACGGGAGAGAGGAAGAGGGGAGGAGGAGAAGAGGTGGACAAGAGGAGTGAGGGGGAGGTGAGGGAGTTGGGGGGGTAGGAGGGTGAGTGGTCCAAGCGAGTAAAAAAGAGGGCATCCTTCTCCTCCAGCGGCCGAAGTCTTGGACAATTTACATACGGAATCATGGCCAATGGCGATACGTCAGGATTTAGTCTTCATATATTCGCCAGGGGGATATTCGGCCACGTTCGATTGCCTGGAATGATGCTGGAGTGTTGGGGTCAGAGGCTTTCTCTCTGGAACTGGAAAAAAAAGAGAGAGGGAAAGAGGAGAAATAGTATGGTTGCAGAAAAGGGGAGAGAGGAGATATGGTGAAGGGAAAAAGGGAAGAGTTGACAGTAACTGGAAGCACGTGTGTGTGTGTATATATATATATATATATATATATATATATATATATATATATATATATATATATATATATATATATATACATATATATATATATATATATATATATATATATATATATATATATATATATATATATATACATATATATATATATATATATATATATATATATATATATATATATATATATCTATATATATATATATATATATATATATATATATATTTTTTTTTTTTTTTTTTTTTATACTTTGTCGCTGTCTCCCGCGTTTGCGAGGTAGCGCAAGGAAACAGACGAAAGGAATGGCCCAACCCCCCCCCCCCATACACATGTACATACACACGTCCACACACGCAAATATACATACCTACACAGCTTTCCATGGTTTACCCCAGACGCTTCACATGCCTTGCTTCAATCCACTGACAGCACGTCAACCCCTGTATACCACATGACTCCAATTCACTCTATTTCTTGCCCTCCTTTCACCCTCCTGCATGTTCAGGCCCCGATCACACAAAATCTTTTTCACTCCATCTTTCCACCTCCAATTTGGTCTCCCTCTTCTCCTCGTTCCCTCCACCTCCGACACATATATCCTCTTGGTCAATCTCTCCTCACTCATTCTCTCCATGTGCCCAAACCATTTCAAAACACCCTCTTCTGCTCTCTCAACCACGCTCTTTTTATTTCCACACATCTCTCTTACCCTTACGTTACTTACTCGCTCAAACCACCTCACACCACACATTGTCCTCAAACATCTCATTTCCAGCACATCCATCCTCCTGCGCACATCTCTATCCATAGCCCACGCCTCGCAACCATACAGCATTGTTGGAACCACTATTCCCTCAAACATACCCATTTTTGCTTTCCGAGATAATGTTCTCGACTTCCACACATTTTTCAAGGCTCCCAAAATTTTCGCCCCCTCCCCCACCCTATGATCCACTTCCGCTTCCATGGTTCCATCCGCTGACAGATCCACTCCCAGATATCTAAAACACTTCACTTCCTCCAGTTTTTCTCCATTCAAACTCACCTCCCAATTGACTTGACCCTCACCCCTACTGTACCTAATAACCTTGCTCTTATTCACATTTACTCTCAACTTTCTTCTTCCACACACTTTACCAAACTCAGTCACCAGCTTCTGCAGTTTCTCACATGAATCAGCCACCAGCGCTGTATCATCAGCGAACAACAATTGACTCACTTCCCAAGCTCTCTCATCCCCAACAGACTTCATACTTGCCCCTCTTTCCAGGACTCTTGCATTTACCTCCTTTACAACCCCATCCATAAACAAATTAAACAACCATGGAGACATCACACACCCCTGCCGCAAACCTACATTCACTGAGAACCAATCACTTTCCTCTCTTCCTACACGTACACATGCCTTACATCCTCGATAAAAACTTTTCACTGCTTCTAACAACTTGCCTCCCACACCATATATTCTTAATACCTTCCACAGAGCATCTCTATCAACTCTATCATATGCCTTCTCCAGATCCATAAATGCTACATACAAATCCCTTTGCTTTTCTAAGTATTTCTCACATACATTCTTCAAAGCAAACACCTGATCCACACATCCTCTACCACTTCTGAAACCACACTGCTCTTCCCCAATCTGATGCTCTGTACATGCCTTCACCCTCTCAATCAATACCCTCCCATATAATTTACCAGGAATACTCAACAAACTTATACCTCTGTAATTTGAGCACTCACTCTTATCCCCTTTGCCTTTGTACAATGGCACTATGCACGCATTCCGCCAATCCTCAGGCACCTCACCATGAGTCATACATACATTAAATAACCTTACCAACCAGTCAACAATACAGTCACCCCCTTTCTTAATAAATTCCACTGCAATACCATCCAAACCTGCTGCCTTGCCGGCTTTCATCTTCCGCAAAGCTTTTACTACCTCTTCTCTGTTTACCAAATCATTTTCCCTAACCCTCTCACTTTGCACACCACCTCGACCAAAACACCCTATATCTGCCACTCTGTCATCAGACACATTCAACAAACCTTCAAAATACTCATTCCATCTCCTTCTCACATCACCGCTACTTGTTATCACCTCCCCATTTACGCCCTTCACTGAAGTTCCCATTTGCTCCCTTGTCTTACGCACCCTATTTACCTCCTTCCAGAACATCTTTTTATTCTCCCTAAAATTTACTGATAGTCTCTCACCCCAACTCTCATTTGCCCTTTTTTTCACCTCTTGCACCTTTCTCTTGACCTCCTGTCTCTTTCTTTTATACTTCTCCCACTCAATTGCATTTTTTCCCTGCAAAAATCGTCCAAATGCCTCTCTCTTCTCTTTCACTAATACTCTTACTTCTTCATCCCACCACACACTACCCTTTCTAAACAGCCCACCTCCCACTCTTCTCATGCCACAAGCATCTTTTGCGCAATCCATCACTGATTCCCTAAATACATCCCATTCCTCCCCGACTCCCCTTACTTCCATTGTTCTCACCTTTTTCCATTCTGTACACAGTCTCTCCTGGTACTTCCCCACACAGGTCTCCTTCCCAAGCTCACTTACTCTCACCACCTTCTTCACCCCAACATTCACTCCTCTTTTCTGAAAACCCATACTAATCTTCACCTTAGCCTCCACAAGATAATGATCAGACATCCCTCCAGTTGCACCTCTCAGCACATTAACATCCAAAAGTCTCTCTTTCGCACGCCTGTCAATTAACACGTAATCCAATAACGCTCTCTGGCCATCTCTCCTACTTACATAAGTATACTTATGTATATCTCGCTTTTTAAACCAGGTATTCCCAATCATCAGTCCTTTTTCAGCACATAAATCTACAAGCTCTTCACCATTTCCATTTACAACACTGAACACCCCATGCATACCAATTATTCCCTCAACTGCCACATTACTCACCTTTGCATTCAAATCACCCATCACTATAACCCGGTCTCGTGCATCAAAACCGCTAACACACTCATTTAGCTGCTCCCAAAACACTTGCCTCTCATGATCTTTCTTCTCATGCCCAGGTGCATATGCACCAATAATCACCCACCTCTCTCCATCAACTTTCAATTTTACCCATATTAATCGAGAATTTACTTTCTTACATTCTATCACATACTCCCACAACTCCTGTTTCAGGAGTATTGCTACTCCTTCCCTTGCTCTTGTCCTCTCACTAACCTCTGACTTCACTCCCCAGACATTTCCAAACCACTCTTCCCCTTTACCCTTGAGCTTCGTTTCACTCAGAGCCAAAACATCCAGGTTCCTTTCCTCAAACATACTACCTATCTCTCCTTTTTTCACATCTTGGTTACATCCACACACATTTAGGCACCCCACTCTGAGCCTTCGAGGAGGATGATCACTCCCCGCGTGACTCCTTCTTCTGTTTCCCATTTTAGAAAGTTAATACAAGGAGGGGAGGATTTCCGGCCCCCCGCTCCCGTCCCCTCTAGTCGCTTTCTACGACACGCGAGGAATACGTGGGAAGTATTCTTTCACCCCTATCCCCAGGGACAATATACATATATATATACATATACACACACACACACACACACACACATATGCACATACACACACACGCACACACATACATATATATACATATGAAAAATGTAAGAACAATTTAGAAACAAACTTTTAGCTTGAAATGAATGAAAAAAAAATGAATGTCACATAATGGTTCAACCTCTGGCTATGGAAAGGGAAATGTACAATTTATTCACACAAACGTCAATATATATATATATATATATATATATATATATATATATATATATATATATATATATATATATATATATATATATATATATATATATATGCACATATATCATCCCTGGGGATAGGGTAGAAAGAATACTTCCGTGAGTGTCGTAGAAGGCGACTAAAAGGGGAGGGAGCGGGGGGCTAGAAATCCTCCCCTCTCGTTTAAAATTTTCCAAAAGAAGGAACGGAGAGGTGGGCCAAGTGAGGATATACCCTCTAAGGCTCACTCCTCTGTTCTTACCTCGCTAACGTGAGATAAGGCGAATATATATATATATATATATATATATATATATATATATATATATATATATATATATATATATATATATATATATATATATATACGAGAAAACAGACGCGAGAGGACATAATGGACGTGGAGAAAGGACAGACATACGAACGGGGATGGACGTATGTAGGATGCCAACGACGTAATGGTCAATACTCATGTTGTTCAGCGACATAATGTTGACATGATCAGGTGCGTTCAAAGCCACATATACGAGAAAATCAGGGCGTTCAACGATCTAAATTTCATTCGTCAGAATATACATTAACACGGATGATAAGATCAGGATGGTCAATTCGTAATGCTGACAAAATTAGCATGTTTAATGACGTATTGCTGAGAGAATCAGGATGCTCAGTATCATAATGTTGATGTAATCAGAGCGTTTAGTGACGTCAAGACATACTGAAATCATGAAGGTGTTCAACGACCTTGTGTTCACAATCACGTTTAACGACGGTGGTGGTCAGAGAGGAGAAGCCTGAAAGGGGGCAAAATGAAGTTGTAGGGAGGATATATAACAAAAGACCTGCTGGTCTATGACGAGGGTATCTGCTGGAGGACGGTACATGGGAAAGCTAGATAACAGAAGACCTTATGGTCTATGACGAGGTTATCTGCTGGAGGACAGTACATGGGAAAGCCAGATAACATAAGACCTGAGGGTCTATAACGACGTTGTGTGATGGAGGACAATATAAAGAAAAACCAGATAACGGAAGAGCTGATGGTATATGACGAGGTTATCCGCTGGAGGACATTATAAGGGTAAACCAGATAATAGAAGACCTGATGGTTTATGACGAGGTTATCTGCTGAAGGACAATAACAGTATCGTAACTCCTAATCTATAGAGATGGAGACAGGATAGTAAAGCATAAGGCTCTTAAAGGAAGATCTCTACAGCGCCTGGAGAAGGAGGAGGAGAGGAGGAGGAGGAGGAGGAGATGATACATGAAGATGATCTTACGATATGAAGGGAAATAAGAATAAACCAACGAACGATAGGAGGTGAGGTAACGAAGGAGAGCGGGGGGTATGATGTGTAAATATGGAGGAAAGTCAGATATAACGAAGACAAGGCCTCTGGCACCACGAAGTTTCCCAGAGGGAGTTAGCCGGGAGAGAAGCCGTATATTGGCCAGGGAGGTTGAGGGTTGAGAAGAATGAGACCTTCAGGATAGTAAGAGAGGCCAGTGAAAAGATTGAGAGAAGGGATGACAGGATAAAAGGGGAAAGAAAGATAAGATAAAATCAAGAAAAAAAAATTAGATTAGTGACAACTAAGTTCTAGTAACTGCAAGACTCAGATACAGAAGGGAGAGATGTTAGACGTCAGTCACACAGGATGCATCTCATGACTGTGCATGACTGAAAACAGGACTTTGGAGAAGGAAGGAAGGTTATAGAGAGAATAGAAGAATATAGGATAAGAAGTGAGAAAATGCAGATCTATATCAGCGTTGCGAGAAAAATAAGGTGGTAACGAAGAGGCAAACAGGAGAGAGAGAGAGAGAGAGAGAGAGAGAGAGAGAGAGAGAGAGAGAGAGAGAGAGAGAGAGAGAGAGAGAGAGAGAGAGATGCATATATCTTTCCCGAAGTCTCTTCGTAAACCTGAGAATACTAACAGATTAAAGGCCAACTGCCCTTCGGTATGATTCGTACTATATACGAAGACATGAACGAGGCCTCTAATTTAGCCTAGATAGCGTGTTAGGCGTACAAGCGAGTCTCCAAAAATAATGTGGTGCATGGAGATGGTATGGTGGATTGCTCTGTCGGGGCCCACTGCATGTGTGTGTGTGTGTGTGTGTGTGTGTGTGTGTGTGTGTGTGTGTGTGTGTGTGTGATTGCCTAATATTAATTACCTATTTGTATGTTACGGAAGGGGAGGGCGTTACGCACTCACGTAGCCCCATCTCTCAAACATTCTCTTAATATACAACATTTCAAACTCCTATATACTGTCAACATTCACAGTTAACTCACATTATTTCACCTGCCCACTAACATCTCTACATCTTTTCTAATAAGTTTTTTGGTTGGTTTACGACTATGAACTCGAGGCACAGTATGAAGGTCTCTTAAATCTCCCTTATTCTTCTTTACACAGAGGTCAAAGTTGAGAAGCCTACCTTAATTTAGGTCTGATATAGTTTGTAAACAGTTTATTGAATACCTTGTCTCCCCTGTACTTAAAGGTAGTTTTAATCTTGACCAGTAAATAATGTTTCCTGGACAGTTTTCTATACGTGATGTTTTACCGATATGTCCATCCCCAGGTTGCCTTCACACACACACACACATTTAGGTTGCTAGTTTCAACCCATATTCCATTCATAACGAGGCCTTCTTTCACTCAGTCTTATCATAAGTTCTTTGTATCCGCCTGGGTTGAGTCTCAACTGTCATACATCATGCAGCTTGTCTTCTTAAGTTCCTTTGCAAGTTGATTCATTCTTCTTTATTCCTTACTTCTCTCATGACAATGGTATCATGCGCAACCACATTCATATACGAGTCCAGGCTCCCTAGCAAGTCATTAACGCAGATCAAGAATAACAGCAGCCCTAAGACTGATTCCTGCGGCACGCCACTGGCAACCCCCGCCCACTTGCGAATGGCTCCTCTCTTGCCATCCACTAAGATAATTCGTGATGCAGCGAAGGAGTTTCCCCCCTTAAACCTGCCTAAATATCCAGTTTCTTTACCAACCACTTGTGTGGAACGGAGTCAAACACTTTCTGACAGTCAAGGAACACACAATCCACCCATCCATCTCTCTTGCCTAAAACAGAGCTCACTTTATTACAGAAGTCCGAGAGATTTGTTGTGAATGAGCTGAGGTAGTTTATCCTTGGCAAATAATCACCCATTTGCTTTAAGTGTGTGTGTGTGTGTGTGTGTGTGTGTGTGTGTGTGTGTGTGTGTGTGTGTGTGTGTGTGCACGTGTGTGTGTGTGTGTGTGTGTGTGTGTGTGTGTGTATGTGTGTGTGTGTATGTGTGTGTGTGTGTGTGTGTGTGTGTGTGTGTGTGTGTGTGTGTGTGTGTGTGTGTGTGTACGTGTGTGTGTGTGTGTGTGTGTGTGTGTCGTGTGTGTGTGTGTGTGTGTACGTGTGTGTGTGTGTGTGTGTGTGTAAATCACATGTATGAGAGTCCTAACTTCTGGGGTATGATGGTCTGGCCTTTGACCTGACCCTTAGTTACGATGGCCGGACCTTTGAACTAACCCTTGGGTATGATAGCCTGGCCTTTGACCTGACTCTCAGGAAACCTAGTCAATTACTGGGCTATATTACCCAGGGGTTGTGCCGTTGTCCTCTTAGGTTCTACAAACTCCTAATCACACAAACAAGAACCGACAGTCGCCAATGGCCTCGTACACAAATCAGGCTCCTCTCATGTCATGCACTGCACAACAATTAATGTAACTGATAAATAAATAATTACATTAAAGTGTAGGTAACAGTCAAAGTAACTAATAAATAATTACATTAGAGTGTAAGTAACAGTCACAGTAACTTGATAAATAATTACATTAGAGTGTAGGTAACAGTCATAGTAACTGATAAACAGTTACATTAAAGTGTAGGTAATAGTTACAGTAACTTATAAATAATTACATAAGAGTGTAGGCAACAGTCACAGTAACTGATAAACAATTACATTAGAGTGCAGGTAACAGTCACAGTAACTGATAAACAATTACATTAGAGTGCAGGTAACAGTCACAGTAACTGATAAATAATTACATTAGAGTGTAGGTAACAGTCACAGTAACTGATAAATAATTACATTAGAGTGTAGGTAACAGTCACAGTAACTGATAAATAATTACATTAGAGTGTAGGTAACAGTCACAGTAACTGATAAATAATTACATTAAAGTGTAGGTAACAGTCACAGTAACTGATAAATAATTACATTAGAGTGTAGGTAACAGTCACAGTAACTGATAAATAATTACATTAGAGTGCAGGTAACAGTCACAGTAACTGATAAATAATTACATTAGAGTGTAGGTAACAGTCACAGTAACTGATAAATAATTACATTAGAGTGTAGGTAACAGTCACAGTAACTGATAAATAATTACATTAGAGTGTAGGTAACAGTCACAGTAACTGATAAATAATTACATTAGAGTGTAGGTAACAGTCACAGTAACTGATAAATAATTACATTAGAGTGTCGGTAACAGTCACAACCACCTTCGTTCCATCATGTGGTAGTGTTGACGCCTCCCACACTCCTTGCCTCACACTTGAGATGTCTGCCCTCCATCCCATCGCTCGGCAATTTATGGCGGGTGGTAAAGATACGGCGGCTTATAATTTTGTTCCTACGTGCTCAGTGAAAAATACGCCCTTATGACCTCCTGTCACGCAATGGTACAGGGCTTATTACGGTTTGTCAGCGGCTGTATTTGTGACTGTAATCTAGCAGGTATGATGAATGGACAATGGCTTCCGGGCTTTTACTAAAAGTGTGAGAGAAGGCAGGATACTGCGGCCAGCCATGGAACGCCTCATCACAAGAACATCACGTTAAAGACCAAGAAATACACGTGAGGAAGTTACATCATCGAATCACAAGCGAGGATGGTTGGAGGTACCTGAAGACGTCAAGTCATTGCCAAAAGGTTTCCCGTCATTAGTAAGGTGCTATAAATGATGACTATTGTTGCTGGCGCTGAAGTAAATCGGGAGAAATTTAATCTAGAAAACTACATCGTATCTAAACAAACCTAATATAACGCTACTTATTCCGGGATCAATTATTTTTACTTTTGAAAGATTGACCAAGGGATTTCAAGTGAAGAAAGTATCCAAAGTACTTTTCACCTGATTTGGATATTTGGTTGGCAAAATTCTCAATCTGAGTTGCAGTTTCATAAAAAAAAAAAAGAATCGGCTACGTGTCTCTTGACCTCTTGAATACAAACAGTCCACTCTTTGATCATGAGTGTAAGACCCCTGGGTGTGAGGCCAGGCCATCGTACCCACGAAAAACACCGTCGCTTTAAGGAATTTACCATCGTTCTCAAATGGTCAAGGGGTTGATCAATGTTCATGCCACATGAGTCGTCCATTTCTAACGCTAAGGCCAGCGACCCCGATCTCCAGCGTATACCAATCATGACGATCCAATGAGGGAATACTAAGCAGCGACGTCAGGAAGAATACAGGTGTTGCCGCCAGATGGTGCTGGGAAAGAATTATCACTGGCATCCATATTCAATTACTAGGCAGTAAAGAAAACGAAATGTTGTAGCCAAGTTATTTGTTCATTAAAACAAAAATTCTCGTGGTAAGAAAGCAATCTGAATTGATATATTATTTGTCAGACAAGTGCATTCTGCGCCTAGCGTAGGTAGAGTACCGGCAGCTGTAAACTAAATATACAGTGAAAGAAGCGCTTAAGAATTTATTTCAGCTGGTGTTTATAACGATGTTAAAGGCCTTAATGAACCTGGCAGTTGATATGCCTGAAGGCCAGATAACCATACAACCTCATTTCTCCTTCACTGAAGTTCTTGTTCCATTTTACAGCAACGAAGTTTACGTAAACAGATAACGCATGGAATTACAAAAAAAGAGTAAATATAAGAAAATCTGTGAAAGATCTTTGGAGATAAACTAGAAAATGGAATCTGGTTTAGGCAAAGAAAAGCTTTTCTCCAGTGACAAACAAAATAAACTAAAATGAAAAATAATTCCTGTTTACATGAACCCAACATATCAAACAAGTAATTCGAAAAGTTGTCAATCATATGTAGTTATTTTTTTTTTCGTGTTGATGGCTCCAGTCACGAACGTCGGGGACAAAAGTCCACATTGAGGCTTAGCCTTAATTGAGATATAGAATGAATTATATAAAGAAATAAGAAAAGACAAGGGAAAGTGTCTATGAGTTTTGAAAGTGAAAAAACCTTTGAAATGTGCCAAAGTTACTGAAAAGACATGAGAACGTAGAGTATTCCATAGCTTCGACGTGTAGGGAAAGAGGCAGTTATCAAAACGGCCCACTCTCGAGTTGCCGACGGCCACATAGTAATCATGTGACGCAGCAACTTGCCGAGTATTGCATGGTCTAGCTAGCGGTGGGGGCACACAAGCAGCCAGCTCTCGGGAGCAAAATCCAACGTACTATCAACAGAAGAGCGATATTCTAAACATACTTTGTCCATGATTTCCCAAAAGAGAAAATTTTCTTGTTTCAATTTTCTTTTTTTGAGGAAGGAGGAAGAGGGGGTTGCAGCTGTTGAAACCAATATAGTTCAGTAAATATTGCGCAACGCTCGCTTTCTGAGTTCCTGGGTTCGATCTCAAGTGGCAGTCGAAGGTGCGTTGAGTGTTAATTGCAAAACTGTTTTCTGGACGTGGCCAGCGCCTCTGGGTCGCAGAGTAAATAGCCTTGTAGGTTCCATCTTAAAAAGAATCTCCGCACCTTCCCTTTTTGTAATGTGCGAGTGTGTGTGTGTGTGTGTGTGTGTGTGTGTGTGTGTGTGTGTGTCCGTGCGTGCGTGCGTGCGTGCGTGTCTTTAATAATACGTGTGTGTGTGTGTGTGTGTGTGTGTGTCTGAATACTATTTGTATGTTACGGGGAGAGAGTTTTACACTCGTGTTGCCCAGTCTCTTAACCTTGTATGAACGTATCGTACTATTACCGCTTTACACAAGCGCGCGTTTGCGCGCGCAGACACACACACACACACACACACACACACCAGCTTACGCTAGGTGTGTGTATATGCATGCGTGTGTATGTGTGCGTGTGTGTAAATACCTTTATGTAATTACCAACATACACTACATGAGGAGGGAGTTCTACACTCGTGAGGACCAGTTTCTTCAAATTTCCCAGCTTACAACTTCTTGACCTGTTTTTCCACTACCATACAGATTTTTAAACCATTGTGCACTGCCAGCATTCACAGCTTCATCACTAAGTTCATTCCCGTCATCAAGTTCTTTAAGACTAGGAACTTTGTTCTTTACATCTTTTCTACCGTTTGATTTCTTGTTTGGTTTCTTGCTAAGCCTTCTGGTTGCTCTGGCTTTTCATTATTCACAGATATGTTGACTGTTGACATTATACAAGCAGTTTAGAAACTTGAAGGTTGTGATAAAGTCTTTCCTTACTCTCTGTTTTCCATAATGGGCAAATTTAAAGGCTTCTAACCTTTCTCAGAGTCTCTCTTGCTGATCATATTCATGCCGAAGATCTATAATTTTTTCTCTGTGTCCCATCCCAAACAGTTTGCATTTACCCTCGGTTGAATTTCATCGGTCATATACGTGCTAACTTTGGAAATCGTAAAGGCCCTTTTGTACTGTTATGTAATCCTCACTACTCTTGTATTTTGTAATCTAATGGTTATCTTAGTATCGTCCATAAACGTATTCAGGCACGAGTCCAGCCCTCGAAAATAATCATTTATAAAGATCATGAAGAACAACGGCTCCTTTGGTTTAATGTCCCCGATCCCTGATCCACTTCTAGCCTCATTCCTCTGGTGTCTTTTCCCTCAGCCCTTGACTTATTTCCTAATTCCTGCCCTCTCTTTCCATCCATATCCTTTGGTCCCTGAGTACTGGCCTTTCTATCACTCGTCCTGCCAGATAAATCCTTCGTTCCTCCACACATTCGTTGTCATGGAGGTCCTCTATCGTTATGATTCCGTGGCCCTGTTCCAGGACGGTGAAGTCTTAAGCTCTTTGATTTCTAGAAAACACTTGTTGTCACTTTCCGTTTTCCTAAACTTTGTCCTTCATTGGTATCATCTTTTCCTGTTGAATTACCATTAAATTTCATTGGCTTTGTCTTCATAGAATTTCCAGCCGTTTCGTCCTTCATCTTTCTTCAAATCTCCCGTGAAAGGAAATCTGTCAAAGTCAAAACTCAAAATGCTATGATTTACAATGTATCGCTATTTCATTCCAGAAAGAAATCGTAGCCCCAAACTCATCCACAGAGTTCTGTAATGTTCACACCGATGTTTTGTGGTTCAGTCATCCTAAGTTACACTATTTTGAAGCCCAAACGTGCATTGACTGTAAACGGTTCAGTTGCCAACTGTTAATAATAATAATGATAATAATAATAATGATAATAATAAAAATAATAATGATAATAATAATAATAATAACGATAATAATACATAATGTGTGTGTGTGTGTGTGTGTGTGTGTGTGTGTGTGTGTGTTATCAGCTGCCGCCTTAAAACTCCCTGACTCCTCATCTATAACCCAGACGGCACAGTGTGTGGGAAGACCTCAATCATACCTCGCCTCTGGTATCAGAAAATTCGTATGCTTGCCAGGCCAGGCCCTACCTCTGAACTTTCGCCATATTCCTGAATATTTCTCAGGAACGACGCTGCTTCCTCCCAGCTTTATGTATCACTCCGCAGTCCAGTGACCTGACCTGACCTGACCTCCACCTCACTCACCCACCACCACCGCCACGATGACCCTATGTACCCCTCCTGAAGGACATGAAGTTTGACCCGAGTCCCTTGACCATTGCTGTGGAATTAAGTCGTCTTGCTGATACATCAATATCCTTTTTTTCTTCTTTTGCTTTATCTTATGAAAACTATGAACATACACATCATACCACGTCTAAATCTTATCCTCCCAGTATATACAATGCACATACTACTCTCAATAAAAGCTTCTCTCAATGAGAACATTTAAAAAAACATATAAATAAGTATTATTAGATAAGAAACGTTGTTGGATTGTCCATCTAAAGAACCTTCCCCACACACACAAAAAAGAAGAAATAACTTCAGAATAAAGTTTCTATCCTTGAAATAAAGTTTGAGTCAACATGTCGTATATATAAATTTTTTATCTACTCAACTTCTGGATCCTTACTCTCTCCAGGATATTCGGTCTGTGGAAATATATATATATATATATATATATATATATATATATATATATATATATACATATATATATATATATATATATATATATATATATATATATATATCTTTTTTCTTTTCTTTCAAACTATTCGCCATTTCCCGCATTAGCGAGGTAGCGTTAAGAACAGAGGACTGGGCCTTTGAGGGAATACCCTCACCTGGCCCAATTCTCTGTTCCTTCTTTTGGAAAATTAAAAAAAAAACGAGAGGGGAGGATTTCCAGCCCCCCGCTCCCTCCCCTTTTAGTCGCCTTCTACGACACGCAGGGAATACGTGGGAAGTATTCTTTCTCCCCTATCCCCAGGGAAAATATATATATATTTTTTTTTTTTTGCTTTGTCGCTGTCTCCCGCGCTTGCGAGGTATATATATATATATATATATATATATATATATATATATATATATATATATATATATATATATATGTGGAGGAATTTTAAAAAGGAAATTTTCCAGATATGCAGTGAATACCATTGTCCTTTACCTAATTACTTGTCTCACGTGAACAACGCTAGCGGTGACAACCTTGCCAGTGAGGCTGGGCACTGCTTCCTCGACTGTGAAATCCTCGCGTGATAGTTTACGAGACAGAAATAAAGATCGCATTACAAGATTTTGTATCTTCACGTAATTCAGATCACTCACTATCTGGCTACTGAGGAAGAATTGTTGTTCCAGACGGAATATTTATTTCATATGTTCCTTTATTTACGCTCATCCCAAGATTCCCTTACTGAAAGGGTCCTGGCGTTACCCCAAAACCCCTTTTCCAAGACCTCCTGCAACCTAAGGCTGTGGCAAACTCAGTAGTAGAGACATGTGGACACCTTTAAAACAATATGTTTTTTGGCGAGTCTTTACTCTCTCGTCAGCTAACGAAGATACAGCCTCACTCACTAAAGGTGACTTTTCCCTTGCGGTGTAACCTCAAGCGGGCGGAGTCCGGTAACATCAATATGACATAGGTACGAGTTCCAAGCCGTCAAATTTAACTGGTTAACCACTTAAGCACGACGAGGGTTCGATCCTAAAGTACGACGGCATAACTCACGAACATGACGGTAAGAAAATTGGGTATGATGACCTGGCCTTTGGCTTGACCCCGCTAGATCGAGTCAAAGGCTTGACCATTATAACCCAATGATCATGTCGTCGTGCTCAAGGGTCGTACCCACATACTCAAGGTTTACACTGTCGTGCTTATTGATCGTACCGTCGTGGTCTGATGGTCATGGACAGAGCGTGGAATTAAGAGGACCTTCGATCTACTCCAAGACGGAGGAATGGACTGAGTGACATGAGTGTTAGTGGACACGAGACACCGTGCTGAAGACTAGAAGGACCGACAGAGGCGTGACCACAGACATACTATTTCAAAATTCATTATCCATTACAGAATTCGATACGACGATGCTGAGTTACATGATGGGACTAACCCCTTGGTTAATTCACGAGGGAATATTTTTCTATGATTCAGTTTCAGAGGGGAAAATGTTCCAACATTATAAATGAAAGTCTGATGTTCACAGACAACCCTCTCAGTCCTACTGAAACAAATGGTGGCCGATAAACGAAAAGGAGACCAATGGTTCCACCAGATGTACAAAATGAAATCACTTTCAAAGTCGTTTGTATTAAGCAGTGCATCTGGAGCGTCATGATGCATATACAACCCGTGATACAAAAAGAAAATTCGCCTCATGAAACAAGTTTAAAAGAAAACAGCCACAAACGTCAAGGAAATGGTTGAGAGAAGAAAAGACACAGAGAACGGTTTATCAAAACATTGGTTTGGTGGTTGGGTTCGAAAATTACCAATCTAGACTTAACTAACAAGGAGGAAGGGTGGTCTACAACAGCTCGAGAGTCAAGTTTTCACTCCTTAGACATAACTACGATCCTTGGGTAGGATAGCCCCTGCCCCTAACTAATCAGACCCTTAAAGAGTAGGTTCAAAGGCTACGCCATGCTAACCCAAAGGTGGCATCATCATGCTGAAGGGAACGTATATCCTGCTCAAGGGTCGTACCGTCCAAGCTCGAGGGTCATAATGTCACAGTCGTGGG
Organism: Panulirus ornatus; assembly: GCF_036320965.1. Taxonomy (NCBI): domain Eukaryota; kingdom Metazoa; phylum Arthropoda; class Malacostraca; order Decapoda; family Palinuridae; genus Panulirus; species Panulirus ornatus. The sequence continues at coordinate 23,927,835 of NC_092231.1, read as the reverse complement.
TTATAACGTTTTGCTTTAGAGGTCAAGGATCGAAAATGAGGTAAAACGATAGGGTAATATTCTGGTGTCAGGAATGAGGGATCCTTGTGAAAATACCTCTTATGAACGCCTCTACCCGCATTAAACGACGGTGAACACGCCGTTGATATTCCTCCTTCCAACTAAACTCGCAAAAGGTCTTCGCTAAATCGAATTCCTATCAACCTTTTGTTCGCAGGCAAAACCAGAAAGCTATCGTGACTTGGATAATCAGCTTCCTCCACGATGGATTCTTTTCGTTTCGTCGTTGATCCGCGATTGGTTGGTAATGGTTGGTACAGAGCACACATCGTGGAAGACGGATCTTTTCTCTCTCTCTCTGTTCCTATCTCGGAGTATAGTCACAGTCGAAAACATTCAACGTATAACACATCTTTATATCAAATGAGACGGCACGAGCAACTAAAGGACCTAATTATGTCCATCTCATTAGCGTTTCACGTGCACTCTTCTCTAGCACATAACCTCTTCAAAGACCATCGGGTCTTCTGTTATCTGGACTTCGCTTGTACTCTCCTCCAGCAAATAACATCGTCACAGACCATCAGATCTTCCGATATCTGACTTTCACATGCACTACCATGCACCAGTTCTACATATAGGATATGAGAGCAAGGGAATGAATTGAGTAATGCTCTACCATGCACCACGCTGCGGTCTCCAGTCATGTCAAAGTTAGCTTCTGAAGGACGAGGACTCACCGGGAGTTTGTGGGGAGCGGCTTCTCGTCACGTAAGTGGGAAAAAAACTCCCGCGGGAGGGACTGATCTCAGCGTCAACAAGGCTCCCAACTTTCGACCGATATCCATCTGGTAACATATCATAGATCCAGGTATATATGACTGTGCTAACACCATTTCACAAAAGATTTCGTCAGGTCTTGAACGTTTACATTACGGATATTGATATACTCTGGAGGCTGTAGCAAAGGATCTACATTTACCATTAATACGGTAAGGTATGACATATGGGAGTGTATGGGAAAGCCAGATAATATAAGGCCTGATGGTCTACAACGAGGTGGTCTGCTGGTGGACTGTGAATGGGAGTACAACGGGAAGCCAGATAAAGTACCTTACGATCTAGGATGAAGCTATCTGCTGGAGGACAGTAGATACAGGCAAGCCTTATAATAACAAAAACTGATGGTCTTTGACAACGTTGCTCGCTGGGGGCCAATACATGAGAGTACATGGGTAAGCCAGATAACAATGGACCTAATGGTCTATGACAAAGTTATCGGCTGGAGGAGAAGCACAGAAGACTTGATGGATTATGATGAAGTTAGGTGCTGGGAGACACTCTAAATTCCTGATCAATACAGAATGAAAAAGATGGTCTGTGACGAAATTATTCGCCGGAGAATAGCAGCAAAGCCCTAACTTCCGACGATGAAGATGGGTTAGCAGGAAGAAAGCAATGCCCACGTCGTGCCTCATCTAGTTTCCCGGCGTGCTATACCTCAGCTTCCAGCACACCAAGTGGTCCTCCTAAGCTTTTCCTACGCTGTCCACGCTGGATGGAATTAGCTTAGAAACTGGCCACTTCCGTCTTGAGTCAAAGACTTTAACAAACCCAACCTTAACGTATGCACCTGTTACGCTCATTCTGGTTTGTAAGGAAGGAGGGAGCATTCAGAGGTAGGACCCAGCAAATGTATGAGAGAGAGAGAGAGAGAGAGAGAGAGAGAGAGAGAGAGAGAGAGAGAGAGAGAGAGAGAGAGAGAGAGAGAGAGAGAGAGAGAGAGAGAGAGAGAGAGAGAGAATATAAGCCTGAACACTTGCAGTCGACATGGAATCATGATACAAGATGAGCAACATAGCGTCTATGCATCCTAGCAATACGCAGATACTGTCCACCTTACGCCCAATCCATGTGCTCGAGGCACCTGTTATGAACTACCTATCATCAATTTGCACATCAAAACTGAAACTGAAGTTCCTCACGGTCCCTTATCGGTGAACGAGTTGTCTCAGCAGATATGGTTAAGCCCCTCCTGAATGCCTCTGAAGCAAAGAGATGGTCTATAATTGTGGTATGGCCTATACAGATCACGAGTTATAACAGTAGTGTGGCTTACATTGATGGTGTGAGTTATAGCGGTGGTGTGAGTTATCATGGTGGAAATGACCTATAACAGCAGTATGACCTATGATGGTGGTATAATCTATAATGCCAGTGGGGTCAATGATGTCGGTCTGACCTATCATGATGAGTAACGAGCTTAAAAGTTCCTTTGACGCATGGCTGATGAAAAAAAAAATTGATCCAAGTAAATGTAAGTCAATAGAAGCCGGCCCCAGTATGAATATCGTCTAGCGGGACATAAACTGCAGGAACCTGTTTGTAAGAGGGACTAGAAAGATGACATCATCCCTAACCTGTCGCCAGAGTCCCACATTAGGTCAATAGTCATTGAGAAAAATTATCTGCTGGTAAATATTCGACAAGGATTCACGTACGTAGATAAGTAAATGTTCAGCGAGCTGTCAGCCTCCTACATTTAGCCAAAACTAAATCTGCTTCCCAAGTCTGCTGGTGGAACGTGAAGAACCAATGGAGGAGATCCACAGGAGGATAACAAACACGGTACCGGGATTAAGAGAGCTGAATTACTGGGAAAGGCTTGAGGCCTTAAGTGTGTCCATCATTGGAGAGAGAAGAGTGAGGGATGACCTGATCACTTGTAAGTTCTTAAACGAATTTAATGACACGAACAATGTAAAGTTCTTCGAAAGATGTAGGGCAAGTACAACCATGAGTCATAACATGAAGTTAAGCAAGAAAATGATCAGAATGAATGTAAAAAAACAAAAGTACCTTTATAGAGCAAGAGGTGTGGATGAATGGAATAAACTAAGTTATGAGACAGTGGACGTGAAGAGTATACACAAGTTTAAAAAGTTGTAAGATGGTAGAGAACGTCCACGACGTGGGGCCCCACCAGTGTAAAAAAAAAAAAAAAACTCTCTCCCCTCAAGGTAAAAAAATTAGGTGGTCACACACACACACACACACACACACACACACACACACACACACACACACACAGAGCGCTCCACGAGGTGGGCATCACGCTCCACTCTTCAATAAAGCATAACTGAGGAACGTGAGCCGCGTCGGTCGGTCGGTGGAGCGGCAGCAGCGGCCGTCGGGGTCTCGTCGGGAGAACAGCTGGCCCGATCCGACTGCCCACCCGAATGTCAAGTGAGGAGAGGGAAGGTCGGGGGAACCTGGTGGAGGAGTGGATGGGAAGAAGGAAGGGAGGGGGAACCTGGTGGAGGAGTGGATGGGGGGAAAGGAAGGGAGGGGGAGCCTGGTGGAGGAGTGGATGGGATGGGGGAGGGTCGGGAGAACCTGCTGGAGGAGGGGATGGGAGGAGGGAAGGTCGAGAGAACCTGGTGGAGGAGTGCAAGGAGGTAGGGAAGCTCGGGGAAGCCTGGGGAGGAGTGCGTGGGATAAGAAAAGGGAGGAAAAGCCTGAAAGGGAGTGAATGGGAGGAGGGAAGGAAGGAGAATCCTGGGAAGGGAGTGGATGGGATAAGGGAAGGGAGGGGAAACTTGGTAGAGAATGGATGAGAGAAGGGAAGGGAGGAGAATCCTGGGAAGGAGCGGATGGTAGGAGGAGGAAAGAAAGGGGAAACTTGGGGAAAGAGAGGATGGGAGAAGGGAAGGGAGGAGAACCCTGGGGGGGGGGGAGAATCGATGGAGGAGAGAAAGCGGCAGGTAGGGAGAAGCCAAGATTAGTTTATTGATCAGCCGCTGTTAACAAACACCGTCCTGGATTCATGATCACATTAATCCCCTTCACCAGTGAACTACGAGGGTCTATCTCCCCCAGAGCCCTGGTTATGATGATACACGTTCCTGGCCTGATGTCTGCACGCTCTCTTACCTGGGAAACGAGCCTGCTTGCTTGTTTGCTTTATCACACAAGCGCCAGCCCGGTACCTGGTACTCTAGATGAATCGATTATCTTAAAACCGGATTCTTATACGTCACGTTATCTTCTTAGGACGGTCGATAAACTTCAAAGTTTTCTTTTCTGTTCGTTTAAGCTTTCGACGCAAATGACTAATACCAAAGAAAACCTACCAATCCTTCCTATTCCTCTCCCTCCCTTCACTTCACTAGAACTTATCTTGTGGCACAATTAAGTGTTTTCTTTTTTTTTTTTTACTGAGCTACTTAAAAAAAGGACTAGAAGAAGCGACTTGTTGCAGAGGGACACTCGTTGGTGATGTGCTTGGGGTTAAAAGTGCGGCACATCCACTGGTAAAGTTTGCCCGTCACCCGACCCTAAGAGAGGTAATGTCAGCGGGTAGACGACCAAAACTTCTCCTACGAGGGTTTGAGTGGCCGGAGACTACATAGGAACTTGAGAGACATCGCCTAACTTGCTCCCCTGCACCGTAGCCGCTACACACCTTGCAAAGTGAATGCTGGTGGTTCCTTCCCTCCCAAACCATTTCATCTATATAGTTTAAGTCTGGCTGGCCCACACCCATTACTGCCAACACTATCACTGACGTTGTCTCTCAAGCACTCACGTAAATGTTGGGTCTCTTTATCTTTATACTGCTGACCACAACCCTCACCATCACCATCATCACTGACACTGTCTATCTGACGCTCAGGAAAATAACGCTTCCCCCCATTCTAACCATCTAGCCTAGTGGACCCTGCTGAACATGGGGCCCTTTTAATGTACAATTAAGGTACAATCTTAAGGTTTCTTCGGAGGGTGGAAGGAGGAGTGCCTATATTCTTATTTCAATTCCTGTACCAATGAATATCCGTATGCAGAAAAAAAGAACTGATTCACCTGCATAGGTACTACAAATAACAACATCATATGAGTATGTAAGACTACAAAGAAGGCTAGATTCGTGCGGGCAGATATAACTCGTACTAAATAATTAAGTAAACCAAAAACACTGGCGATAGTCAAAAGGCTTCTCTTCTATGTTCCATTTGATATAGCGCAAGAAGAAAGAAAAAAGAAAAAGAAAGTAAAAGAAAGATGAGGAAAATGGAAAAGGCAGAGGAAATTTACCTTCAACAGAAATTCTGTTCCTCTTCCTAAAGCACAATATTATGTGGCCTTTCCTACTCCTAACGTATTTTGGCGACCTCCTCCATACTGATGGTGGGGACGCCGTACTCTACATGTAGCCATTTTGGCCTTTACACCAGCAGGAGGGAGCTTTGAGGCGCTTCCATACATTCCTAGGTGGGAGGTTTCCTTTGCTTGTTGACTGAGCTGAGCTTATCTTTCGTAAGTGATGTAAAACGTTCAATCTTCAATATCACCTTATCTTCCTCTGATCAAGAAAAACTATGCGAGTCTATCGCGTTTAAGCCGTTGACTACGACACAACGTACGACCCTAATGCAAGACGGAGCCACGCTTGGGTGTGATGGCCAAGTCTTTCACATGGTCCTCACGAGTTCCACTGCCGTTCTCAAAGGGTGAGAATTTCCCATACAACGGACGCTAACTAGGATTTTTCGTCAGGGCAGAGACAAGAGTCATTTACTATTTGCGTATTTTCATTATTCATGATATTCTTTCATTTATTCATTTTTTTTTTGTTTCAATTCAATTTTTCCTTATTTCGCTTCTTCATTTCGTGTTTTATCTTTACCTATCCTCTTCTGATTATCATGAAGGTATTACGGTCGTCCAAATCATCTAATTTTCTTTATATCCTCTATTTCATATTGTTCTCTTTTCTACCAGAACTATTTTCTATAGTTCAGCCACAAACATTTATCTGTGTCCACACGAACATCTATCTAGTTTACATTTCTAACATCAAGACTTCACATGATTCCCTCCTTCTCTATTTCGAGAACTCCCGTCACGTTTTCTTTTGTGATATATGGTAGATACCGTTACTGAAAATATGAAGATGTCTGTAGCTCCCAATTTTTCACCAGGATACCATTAACTCTTGAGCTGTCCTAGTCAGTCTCACTCCTTCCTCATCTCCTCTCAAGGATAACCGGTCAATCTTCCATCTTCCTTATCTTCTTGCAAGGACGACTTTTGGATCAATGAAGTATTAGAATTTTTCGCTTCAGTCCGCTTTAACATGTTGGCTGTTTCTAAACAGAATAGATAATTGCATTCCTCTACTTACGAGGTGAGTATTCTATGACGTTTTCTCCTCTTTCAGTTTCGTAGTAATCTCTTAAAGGCTACGTTCCTATGATGCAAACACCAGTATTTGTCCTTTATACAAGATAGCACTTACTTCTTAAGTGTCCTGTTCTATATTTTTGATATTATATCAAGTTTTATTTCTGCCAACTTTCTCGTATTTGACGCCTCAAAATAACTTTTTTGGTCCAGACTAGCATATGTTATCAAATTAAATCTATAGTTTAGCACTTCTGACACTCGCATAAGATACTCTTGTTTGAATTATTGAATTTTAGCCACTTCTTACGTAACCTAATCCTGCTCTCTGTTTCAGATGGTGGTGGTGGTGGTGGTGTGTGTGTGCGCGTGTGTGTGTGTAATGACCTCACAGTGATAAGTAATTTGGTCTTGTCCATATTCCTGCCCTTAGCGATCCTGCCCTTGATGTGACCTAACCTGAAGAAGAAAACAAACGCACCCACTTTTCTCCTGCACGCCGCAGAAGGAGACTACGAAGGGCGAAAGGTAGGAAGCGGAAGTCCTCCCCTTCTGCATTATAACACTCCAGAAGCGAAGTTGCTAAGCGATGAATTTCCCCCATATTTCCGTCCTCTGTTCCTGACAATACCTCACTCAGGCGGGAGAGCGAACAGGTGTGAAGAAGAGAAAACACGAACACTTTCACGTTACTCGCTGGGACTCAGCCTGGACGAGAAGCGCCAACCAAACGATGATGATGATACAATCTGTCCCAAAAACTAATCTTCTGTCCCTGAACAACTCGTTCTCAAGAGTGATTCATAAAGTTTGTATGTCCTGCCTAATGGTTTTGTTGACAGCACGGGGACGTCCAAAACTATTTGCATTTTCACGAACGCACAGGCTGTACAAACGGAGGCTGGGAGACGTAGCGTGAATGTGTCGATCTTATCATATTCTATGAGAAAAAAATGAATGTTTGAATTTGGAGAGGGTGAAGGGTTCCTGAAAAGCAGTGCTCTCTACAGTACCACGAAAATGTTGAAAGCTTTGGACGAGTCCTAGATATATCAGTGTCATATTTCAGAAGCTTCCCACATCTTACTAACACCCGGTGATCTTTTTCCCCCCCTAGATTAGTTCTTTGTTCCTCCTGGCTAAATCTACCCTCGGCCCCTTCAGGACGACAGTACGATTCTTAGGCACGACGACGCGTCCTGTGAGGACGACACTTTATGACCCTTGGGTACGATGGTCTGGCCATTGACCTGACTCGTATGGATTAGGTCAAATGCCCGGCCATTACACCTAAGGATCATTCCAACTTGTTAAAGGGTCATAACCGTCGTGCTCAAGGAGGGTCGCAGCGTCGTGTTCAGCGTTTAACACTGTATACGTCCGCGTGACTACAACAGCGCATTTCTGGCTGTGGTCCAACTGATATCATCGTTAACACCCCTCCGTCACTCCCTATCAAAGCTTAAAGGGAAAAAGAATCAGAACCTTAACATATCCCTGGCTGTCTCAGGGTTCCCGGTCCTGACGCCTAATGCCATCTCCCCACCGCTAAATTCTCTTCTTCGTTAATATGTTCCTCAACTTTTACTATCCTCACGTCTCAGTTTTCTCCCTCTGGATCTTAAGTTACACTCAGGTTCAGTTTGCGTTTACTACATCTTGCAGAAGCTTCACCCAAGTCAAATTCAAGTTCCAGAACTCTCGCACTTATCTGACCAACATTGGCTTGGTGGAAACTTACCTCCTTCCCTCATATCTATCCGCACATTGCAAGAAGAAAGAGTTCGACCGCCTCAGCATTTCAAGAGTAAAAAAAATCCACGGTGAACCCTCTAACAACCACCAAATAGAACATGGGAATTATGAAGCTGGATCCACTGCTTCTAACGTTTGACTTAGCTGACGTAAGCAAATGATTGAAGCTTACGTCGGATATATATTGCCTCTTTCAAGGACGGATAGACAAATAAACAGAAAGTTTGGTAAAGAAGGACGATATTGACCAACTGAGTGCAGCGAGAAAGCATGAATAACGCAACGGTCTATAAAAGAAAAAAAGAATAGTCACAACATTTACTCTAGTGAAGCCAAGTGGTGAATTCATAACCTTGTCGATCATCTGGTTATCAAGTGTATCTAAGAAGGCAATAGCTAACCGCAACTTCTACCAAGACCTTCCATCCTCGTCCCTCTTGCCTAAGTACACGCGGTAAAGAAATAATGTAGTATCTTCCCGGGTGGCTCCCATTAATCCCAAAAATGATCAGTACAACTTGTCTCGATAAAGCTGGTGAGCTGTGAATGTGTAAAAGAAAAAAATCTAATATAATTATCGTAGCTCCACTTTATAACGTTTCCCATTAAAATACAAGATTGATATTATACCTATTTCAAATGACAAGGAATGTCACTAGCAGTCGATTTTATTACATTATCATGAAAGCAAGGCTACCACTTGTGAGACCAGACCTATAGGCATTTCTCGAAATCCTTCGTCCATTGAGTTACATTCACACAAAAAGGGGTAAAATTCTTTTTTACCATAAGTACCTACCCGATACCTGCAGCGCAACGTGCACAGTCAAGTGAAAAACGCATATGCACATCATATATTCAATACTAGATATATACAGAGGCATAATTACACACACACACACACACACACACACACACACACACACACACCTAGGTTAGGATGGGAGAGGGGATGAATATCCACGAAAAAGGAGTAAATACATCCATCGTACATATATATACACAGGTTAAGGGACGGGAAATGTAAAAATCTTTCCCGTAACATACAGTAATTACATTTGCAAGAGATGGGGGTTCCGTGAGTTAGAAATCCGCCCACTCACTGTACAAAGAGGTAATTCCATAAATAGGTTATCATACTCTATGATTCCTGAGATAACAGGACGACCTCATAAGATATCCAACAAGTTTTATATGAACGAGCCAAGAGCACACATCGGCTGGCGAACCGCACAGTCACCAAAGCATAAGACGTGCTATTTAGCGAACAAGGCTACTTTATACACTCTACTAAGACAAGCCAAAGACGTGCTACCTAGGGAGCAAGGCCATAGACTTGCTATTTAGGGAGCAAGGCTACTATATACCCTCTACTAAGACAAGTCAATGACGTGCTATCTAGGGAGCAAGGCCAAAGACGTGCTATTTAGGGAGCAAGGTTACTATATACGCTCTACTAAGAGAAGCCAAAGACGTGCTATTTAGCGAGCAAAGCTACTATGTATACTCTACTAAGACAAGCCAAAGACGTGCTATTTAGGGAGCAAGGCCAAAGACGTGCTATTTAGGGAGCAAGGCTACTATATACACTCCACTAAGACAAGCCAAAGACGTGCTAGTTAGGAAGCAAGGCTACTATATATAATCTACTAAGACAAGCCAAAGACGTGCTGTTTAGTGAGCGGAAGATTCACAGTACTTACTGTGGGACAGTAGGGGAAGAGGGGCTGAGAATCCTGTTAGTGGAAGGTGGAGAGGAGAGAGGAGGGTCCAGGGAACATGACTGGTTTATTCAATCTAAGTGTTCTGCGTTCCATATCTTAACCCCACGTTGGAGGTAATGAGGAACATGTGAACCACTGTGTCTATATCGACCCCAACATATATCGCAAAGAAATTAACGGTTCATCATCTTTTCTTATAAATGAATATACCTATTAATACTTATCATGGCTGCTTTTGCGTATATATCTAAGAGCTCTTCATATGCGAAACGCATACAAATCTTACGTGTGGTTCAGTCTTTAAGTCATTTGTTCTTGACGCTACCTCGCTCAAGCGAGAAATGGCACGCAAAAAGGAAAAAAAAATGTACGTGCGTGTGTGTGTGTGTGTGTGTGTGTGTGTGTGTGTGTGTGTGTGTTACTAGACTACGCCTGCTTGAGGTTACACCGCAAGTGTAAAGTCACCGTCTGGGAGGCTGCAGAGCGCCTCGTCAATGAACTTACTCCAAAGGAGTATACATTTCCGTGCTACTTGACATAGCGCAGCAGTGGGCTGTAGGAGTCTTTAACAAGGTCGTGGGTAATACTAAGACTTTCCCATAGAAACTGTTCATAGGATGATTATAAATGATCGATATATATATGTTACACTATTCGCCATTTCCCGCGTTAGCGAGGTAGCGTTAAGAACAGAGGACTGGGCCTTTTTTGGAATATCCTCACCTGGCCCCCTCTGTTCCTTCTTTTGGAAAAAAAAAAAAAAAAAAATATATATATATATATATATATATATATATATATATATATATATATATATATATATATATATATATATATACCTAAGCCTTAGAGCGTTTATAGGCAAATACCAAACTACATTTCCTAAGACCATGTCGTTAAAACTTGTAAAAACTGACTAACGATGAGAACCTTCACACACAATTTACATCTTTCATCGAAAAAAAAAAAAAAAGTCACACAAAGCCTCACATCCTTCTTGGCAAAATGATCATTACTGAACACTTACGTGGACTCTCCGTCCCACAGCTGAATACACCAGCACGTGTACCATTATATGTAGCGTACCTAAAAAGAAAAAAAAAAAAAAAAGCTGGACCGGGGCAAGGAGGCAGATATTTTTAACAAGGGTTCAGCGTAGCGTGGCCAGAGGCCCTGCCCTGGACAAGCAGTCTACACTGTATTTAGTTTCATCTCCCGCAGCAGCAGCAGCAGTGATGATGAAGAGCAGTGTGACTCTTATCTCTTGAGTAAGAGAGTAAGAGGCCGCTGTCATCCCGGCTGACCATAAATCACCAAGATTCTGTTCTTCCCTCCACCTACCTCCTCCTCAAGAGCGGATGAAAAATGGAAGTTAGATCAGATTTCTAGTTAAAAGATAAGTGTTCTTGATACAGTCTCTAATGAAAGTCGTTATATCATTCATTTTCATCAATATCATTCACTGAATGATGAACCACATCGACATCTCAACCCTTTGAGTAAGACGATCTAACCCTTCGACACTGCCGGTGTAACTTATCAAGTACGTTGACTTACTCCTTCGAGCACGATGGCTTAACTCTTGCAAACGATAGCACTTGCCAATCGTACTGGAAGAGGTGAAGTCATCGTACTCAAGTGGCTAAATCGTACTCAAAGGATTACCTAAATGGGTTACGATCGTTGTACCCAAAGGATTCAGGGGGTCGTACTTAAAAGGGGTTAAAAGGAATGCTCTCATATGGATATCACATCTTAAGCCTTCCCCACTGTCAGGCACTGTCTCCTGCCGAACACTTCGTGACAAGGCATTTACGGTGGAACTTTGGAAGACTCTGCCACTTACTAGCCAATCACTGCGCCGCCTGACTACTGAAAGACCAATCCAGGCCAGGAATTGTCCCGGCGCACGTGACGTGGGTAGATTTAGTTCTGGAACTACATAGGAACAGGGAGTGGAGCTCCATGTTTGTGTATCTCTTGTGTGTATGATTCATGTTGTATGATCAAGTGTGTATGATTCATGTTGTATGATCAAGTGTGTATGATTCATGTTGTATGATCATGCGTATATGATTCCTGTTGTATGATCAAGTGTGCATGATTCATGTTGTATGATCAAGTGTGTATGATTCATGTTGTATGATCATGTGTATATGGTTCAAGTTGTATGATCAAGCGTGTAAGATTCATGTATGATAAAGTGTGTATGATTCATGTTGTATAATCAAGTGTGTATGATTCATGTCGTATGATCAAGTGTGTATGATTCATGTTGTATGATCAAGTGTGTATGATTCCTGTTGTATGATCAAGCGTGTATGATTCATTTTATATGATCAAATGTGTATGATTCATGTTGTATAATCAAGTGCGTATGATTCATGTCGTATGATCAAGTGTGTATGATTCATGTTGTATGATCAAGTGTGTATGATTCCTGTTGTATGATCAAGCGTGTATGATTCATGTTATATGATCAAATGTATATGATTCATGCTGTATGATCAAGTGTATATGATTCCTGTTGTATGATCAAGTGTACATGATTCATGTTGTATGATCAAGTGTATATGATTCCTATTGTATGATCAAGTGTACATGATTCATGTTGTATGATTAAGTGTGTATGATTCATGTTATATGATCAAGTGTACATGATTCATGTTGTATGATCAAGTGTATATGATTCCTGCTGTATGATCAAGTGTATATGACTCAAGCTGCATGATCAAGTATTTGCATACTGTGTGTACCTGAAACCATATTTCATTTCTCAAAAGAACGATCGATAAGGAAGCAAGTGTGTGTCACGTAGCACACCCTTATCGTCAACTGTGCTCTCTCTCTCTCTCTCTCTCTCTCTCTCTCTCTCTCTCTCTCTCTCTCTCTCTCTCTCTCTCTCTCTCTCTCTCTCGTCTGTGCCACACTCATCTTGTGTTGCTCAGAGTCTGTGTTACTACGGTATGACTACGTATCATTTGTATTTGATAGTGATAAATAGCGAATGACCAGTAATTGACTACCGTTCTCACCCCAACTGGTGATGATGAGGATGACGATGTCCTTAAACTTTTCTCTCGGTCATAGTTCAGATTTTGATCCTTGTAGCATTTTACTCCTGTTGACGTGTTCAGATCACCCCGAGATATAGGGCGCTAGGTAGCCTCTCCGACTATTTGCGAGAAGCATAACTTTTTAACAATAAGATGATCTTGTGTTTGATACGTCTATACATGAAATCCGTCGAACTACGATACCATTTCATCAGTGATGAATTCACATCAATTATTACTCAGTCTCGTGTAAGACTGCTGCTCCTTGAATGAGCCGACATATCACATCCACACCCCTCACTCATGCCAGTCATATACATATACATATGTGTCATATACATATGACAAACTGATTCCATGGATATGATGGCAACGCGCGAGTGTTATGGTTTAACTACTTGATCGCAGTGGCATAAACCCTTGAAAGTAATTACTTCACCTCCACCTGTACGATAGACAATTCAACGGTCCTTATATTACTTTATCAACTTACATTAATAGTAAATGAACTGCCTAAACTGCAGCAGCACATCAGATCTCCCTCACAGTGAACGGCATGCATCATCTCCCAGGATAAGAAAGTGAAGAACACTCAAATTTTACGAGCAAACTTCATAATGACTGGCTAATTGGAAGCCATATTTATGTCACCGGTTAACGAGAACTTGAATATTACTCACTGTTTTTACATCACTAGATAACGAGATTCGTGGGAATTAGTTTGTACCCCCCCCCCCCCCCCCCCTTCCATTTCACGTCGTAAGAATAATTCAGCCAAGTAGCAGAGATATCTTCTCTTGTGCGATGAATGAACGAACACTAAGGATGGCACAGCGAGCGGCAAGTACAATTAGACTTGGATTCCTGTCAGCGTGAACATACATCGAGACTCAACTTCCCAGAGTGCTGAAAATATTTCGTAATTCTATGCAACCAAGCGCTCTAACATAAGAAGCAACGACATGCAAAAGGTCTGCAATTCAAAACTATATTAATGGATCTCTGGTTGCATACAGTCATCAAACAGTGTATGGAAATAGAAATGAATGAGGAAGTGAAAAAGTAGTGGGTGCAGATCGAAATCGAAAGAACATACAGAGAAGCAGACTATGAAGAGATGACCAAATATATTCCATGGAAATAACATGGGGGCAAAATTCCAGAATCTGTGGGTTAAGCGGCGATATAAGTGATTCTGGAGAGTCTACGACGATAGAGCAGGATGAAGACACAGACGCCATATTGGAGACTGCAACCAGGCCGTGTTCGAAAGGTAGAGATGGACCAGGAATTATCACGTTAGGATAAAGGATAAACAAATGATGCTCGAAAGAAAATTGTTTACCTTAGAATACGTCACAAATCTATAACGGATATATTATCAGTTGAGACTGAAACTGAGTGCATTTTTCTGTTTCTATCTAAGAGGTTGTTCGTGATGATATGAATGCAAGTTTGACAAATGTATTTGCCTTAGAAGGCTCGGAACTTTCATCAACAGAGCAATAAGAAGGAAGTGGTCATACTCTAAAAAGTACTGACAGTTGATGTGAGTACGGTAGAAGGATCATGACAAAGCCGGAATTTACACAAGACATTTCATCATATGTCATGGAAAACTGTGTAGGTCGCTGGAAATGTCGGTCAAGATCCTACTTGAAGGGAGGTCGTGTTCACTCTACAGCAAAATACACTGGGTGAAGTTGAGAGAAAATGACTTTCAAATACGGACCTGTCTCCTTAAGAGAACGCTCTGCAAACTAGTAGTAGAAGATAAACAAAGGAAGGAGTCAAATATTTGGCTGGTCACAGCCACATAACTGTGAGACATCATCATCTCGAAGAAATCATTCTCGACCAATCTCGAGACTTCAACACGAAAGAAAACATATCCCAAGATAAGAAAGATAGGACAGTGAAATATGAATTCTGGGACTGCCAGAAGGCTTTTGATACTGTCCGTCACAGAAGATTAATATAGATAGATTGGAAGGCGGACGTTAGGAAAGTGGGTGAGGAAGGGCCTGGGGATGGGGTGTCTTAAATGGAATAAAGCGACTTAACTGGAAAATAGCAGAGAAAACATATGAGGTTCCTCCTTCCTTCAAGAGTGAGGATAATAAATGAGGTTTCTCAGGACGCAATGTTGAGACCATTGCCATCTCTGATTTATGGAAATGATCAAGCAGTAGAAATTGAATCCATCTTAATATTTCTGTGGATAATGCTCAAGTTATTAACGAAGTACGGAAGGATAATGATGATAACTGATTAGACTAATGGCTAATGACAGTGAATGCTAACGAAACTAAAACCGTGAAGACAGGAAAAGGTTATCAAAGACCAGAATGTAGTTAACATATTGGTGTAAAGAAAAGTTAAAAGAATTAGCCAAAAGAAGTTCTCATCTGATCACTCGGAGGAGAGGAATATTCGTTGAAACATGCTAATGTTATATATCTATTCATTTATCTATTTTTTTAATTTTCCAGAAAATGGAACAGAGAAGGGGGCCAGGTGAGGATATTCCCTCAAACGCCCAGTCCTCTGTTCTTAACGCTACCTCGCTAACGCGGGAAATAGCGAATAGTATGAAAAAAAAAAAAAAAAATATTTATATATATATATATATATATATATATATATATATATATATATATATATATATATAAAGCCGAACGTAAGGTCCAACTAGACGTCAGCACCAGAATAATGTAAAGTATTCCATCATGGTTGCATCTAAGGGTCGATCCTCTGGTAAGACACGACTGTTTCATTATAACTTTCCCTCCGTCACCATCAGTCTCATTACCGGACATAATCCCAGCCAGACAACGTTGAACGTCTCTCACTCCGCCTTCACACCCAGAACCAAGGATGATTACCCTGAGCATCAATTTGCTATCATTTTGTCTCTTAGTTTATAATTAAATCGATGCTCCTAATTTCGTAATCATCGGCTAATTACGGAATGGATTAGATGAGCGCCACTTAATTGGTCTTCATACATAACAAATATCAGGAGCAACTCATTCTTTCTAGTCTACTTCTTATATAATCAGCGACCCTGATGTCTGGGGGAATTTCAGCCATACGGCTACGATGTTCTGAGTTGGCTGGGTATTTCCAGTTTCATCTGCCCGCTGCTCGAAGCATCACGCTGATGGCACTGTCACGAATTTCGCAGTTAAATGAATATTTAAAAACACACAAACACAGAACACACTTACTACCCTCAGGGCCTCAGAGTCGTGAGAGAAGCAACCAAAAGACACACACACACACACACACACACACACACACACACACACACACACTATGCCGTGGATGTATAAAGAAAACATCAGAAATATATAACTAACACCCCCCCCCCCCAAACAACAATAAATCTCCATCATACATCTTCAAACTCTACAACAATCATCTGTTTTTTCTTTATATATCTCATGCCAGACCCCCTTTTTTTTTTTGCACTAAACTAAAACATAAAAAAGAAAAACACTTTCAGAACATATTACTCATAAATAAACACGACTTAATAATTCAGCTCGAAATACTTTCAGCAGAAAAGAGGCGGTAAAAACGGGTAGCAAAAACCCTGACAGTAGGCTTATATATTTTTCTTTCGTCTTGAGGGCGGTAATGTGTGAGCCAGCAGTCCATGAGCTTATCATTGATTTCTCATCAAGATGACGTTAACGTTGGCCCATCAGTATGTTAATGATGATCCACACACGGTGGATGATACAGCTTCAGTACTGGACTTATATAGATCGGGCTATCATACACAAGGGTCGGACGCAAGTGCTCAGGGGCGGTCGCACCGTCATGCTCTACTGTCATACCGTCGGACTGAAGGGTCGTATCGTCGGAATGAAGGGTCGTACCGTCGGAATGAAGGGTCGTACCGTTGGACTCAACGATCGTACCGTCGGAATGAAGGGTCGTACCGTCGGAAGGAAGGGTCGTACCGTCGGAATGAAGGGTCGCACCGTCGGAATGAAGGGTCGTACCGTCGGAATGAAGGGTCGTACCGTTGGACTCAACGATCGTACCGTCGGAATGAAGGGTCGTACCTTCGGAATAAAGAGTCGTACCGTCGAAATAAAGAGTCGTACCGTCAAAATGAAGGGTCGTACCGTCGGGCTCAAAGGATTAAGCACAATTAATCCTTCTTTAGTCAT
This sequence comes from Panulirus ornatus, assembly GCF_036320965.1. Classification (NCBI taxonomy): domain Eukaryota; kingdom Metazoa; phylum Arthropoda; class Malacostraca; order Decapoda; family Palinuridae; genus Panulirus; species Panulirus ornatus. The sequence goes on along the minus strand of NC_092231.1, from coordinate 23,910,933 downwards.
ATAAAATTCACAGCAAAGCACTGCAATGTAAACCCTATAACTAGCTTATCACTGATCATCTTTTTACATACTGTATTTTCAACGTTGAAAATACTATCGCAAGGGATGACTTTACTATATATGTAAGCAATGCTCTGCTTTAACACTGGATTTGTGTGAAACGATAGAAAAAATAATACTCCACAACTGTATTATCTCCAATAATATTTTGCATATATATATATATATATATATATATATATATATATATATATATATATATATATATATATATATATATATATGTTATTCCTTGGAGTAAATCATAGCATACGTGAAGCAGTGATGTGAGTAAACGTGCTAGAAAAATAAATACAGAAGCTCCAAGCTTCCGACTGCATTTTAAAGCCATGTTCAAGGACATGAACTAGAGAATATGTGCAGAACCAGACTTCACCACACCTGAGGAAACAAGGAACAGTTGATCAGAGAAACATGGACAGGTGGACCAGAACAGTAAAGTGACCCATCCCTCTACCTGACAAGTGACGTCAGGTCAGCCGTTACTTTCTTAGTTTTGCCACAGTTCAATAAAGATTCAACAATAGCCTTATGATTTATAAATGACACAAAAGTATAAGAAAAAAAAATGTCGACGCTTTTAAGACATTGCATGTTGAGCAGTTTCCTGTGTTTGAATATTCCGTCTGATCCCAAGGCTTGTCCTTCCAGAATGTTTATGCTGTTGAATCTTTAAAATGAATATCAACATTGTTTTCAAGTATAAAGACACCATAAGGATTTTCTTACTAAAGAGCAGCACTGTTTAATGTAGAGTCTGTGATAAGAGGCATATTGGCCAAACGGGCAAATCTTTAAAGGACGGGATTCAAAAGCTTAAATTTTCTATAAGGACGGCCTTGGAGTCCAATATTCAAACATATACAAGATTATTCATATCGAATGAATTGGGGGCATCAAACACTGTTTACCTAGCATGTCACTCATAGAAAAGCTTATTGATGAATCCTCTCTCTTATCAGAATCACCAGCACCTTGGACATGCCTGAAGGAATGTGTGAATTACATATTAACAAAACCTCTGTTGAAATGTGACAAGATTATGAAAGCAGCAGCTGACCTGACGTCACTTGCCAGGTAGAGGGACGGGTCACTCCGCCGTTCTGGTCCACCTGTCCATGTTTCTCTCATCATCTGTTCCTTGTGGTCCTTGTGGTGCAGCTGTGGTGTAGACTGGTTGTGTATTTATAACACTTATTCAAAGTGCCTTAAAATATAATCGAAAGCTTGTAGCTCTTCGTTATTTTTCCAGCGAATTTACTCAATATATATATATATATATATATATATATATATATATATATATATATATATATATATATATATATATATATATATATATATATATATATTTCATTCCTGGAGATAAGAGGGGCCGGAGCGGGTGGTTGGAAATTCTCCCTTTGTGTGTTACTTTCCAAAAGAAGGAACAGGACAAGAAGCCAAGTGAGAAAGACCCAGCTTTTATGAGGTATGAGATTTATTGAATCATAGCATAAAATACTTTACATATTTATCGCGATTTCCAGCAGTTTTAACCTCAAAATATTTCAAAGAATGATAATACCCTAAAGACACCAGTGCAAGTTATTTCCATAATGAGGAAAGTTTGCCTTGAACGTTAGCACCGAAACGATGGCCATTACGAGTGGAGCGTCGCCTCCCCACTATGACAAGGAATAAAGGTAAATGCCTCAGGAATTATACTTGTACGAGGAAGACTTTGGTCTAGGGGCGTGTCGGCGTTACAGCCCATTCCTCTTTGCTAACTCAAGACACACACACACACACACACACACACACACACACACACACACACACAGGTGATCAAATATATTAGAAAAATTAGAATAACCACCAGGTTTTTAAGTCATTTCACAGTGAATAACATTCAAGCCCTAACACGACAAGTGAGGCTGACTGGAGAAGGAGGTATTGGAAAGCAGTGAAATTTCTAGAAGAGGTACATATAAGCAGAGAGGCTCTTGACCAATATAATGAGGTGGTCTTTCCACAAGGGCTGGAGAAATGTGCAGATAAGCTTGACAACCTTCTTGAAATGTTATCCAAGATATCACTAAAGGAAGGTTAACTACCTAAGGACTGGAGGAGGCCAAGTATCATACTTTATCTTTATGAAAGGAGACCGGAGAGTTGTGCTGAACTACGGGCCCAACCTCCCTGACGAGTGTGATCTGTAAATACTGGAAAATATAATCAACAAGGAAATAGATGACTTCTTGCAAGGGCGAAACCATGTAAGCGAGAGGCAACATGGACCTGAGGGAAGAAGGTCATCTGTCAAAATAGAACCTTAACTCTTAAGACTTTAACGGGAGAGCAAGTTTCGTTGCAGACAAAAAAGAGAAGGGTAGGTGGTTTGTGCACATCTGGACTACCAGAAAAAGACATGTGTCACTGTAGAACATGGGAGGAAGGTGAAGAACCTGGATCTTCATGCGGGAATAAAGGGAGGAAGGGAAACTCTACCGAAGGTGACCAAGGACACCTGGCCAGTCCTTTGTCTTCTCTTACTCTCCTTGCTATCATAGCTATCATACAAGGAGGGATAGGACTGGTGAGACCATATCTCTAGTACGTTTTGCATCCACAATTCAAATTTATGTAAATGACTCCCCAGAAAGACTGAACTCATATCTGAACGTGTTTACGGATGATGCTAAGGTCAATGAGGGATGCAAAGTGTGATAAGGAACGCATCAACATACAACCCTTGATAAGAGTTTCTAACTGCTCCAAGCAGCTCTCTTCCCGCACCATTTTTTATCTAAAACCTTCCATAATGCATTTTTGTCAGTCCTACTACATGCTTTCTCCAGATCCATAAATGCCATATAAAAATCGTTCTGTTTCCGTAAGTATTTCTCATACACTTTCTTCAAAGCAAACACCTGATCCACACATCCTCTACCACTTCTGAAACCACACTGCTCTTCCCCATTCTGATGCTCTGTAAATGCCCTCATCCTCTCAAACACTACTCTTCCATACAACTTACCAGGAACCCTTAACCAACAAATACCTCTATAGTTAAAATACTCAGACATCTTATACATATATACAATGATACGGTGAAAATCCTAACCACACAGTCACTCTGTTCTTAAGACACTTAACTGCAATACCATTCACTCCAGCCACCATGCCACATTTCATCTTGAGCAAGGTTTTCACCATTTCTTTTCTCTTTACCATATTCAGTGAAGAGATGAAGTGAGCAGTTTGAAGGAATGTTGAATGTGTTTTTTGATAGGACGGCAGATGTAGGATGTCTGGTTTGGGGAGGGTGGGGGTGGGAAATATAAAGTGCGAGTATGGATAGTGGTTCGGTGAAAAGAGAAGTGGTGAAAGCTTTGCGTAAGATGAAATGTGGCAATGCAGCTGAGTGGATAATGTGGCAAAGGAATCTCTTTAGAAAGGAGATGGCTTTCTAAATCGGTTAGTTTGGATCTACAGTTTATGTATGGATCATAGTGAAGTGACCGAGGACTGCTGGAGTACATTCTCCTCGCCAGTGTATAAGGGCAAGGGCAATAAATGTAAATGTTCGAATTACCGAGTTATAAAGTCAGTGAGACCTGGCTTTGACTAGGGAACTGGTTTCGGTGTATTACACGTGACAGCTTAGAGAATGAATGTGAGCGAGTGAGGCCTTTTTCATCGTCTCTTCCTGGCACTTCCATGATAACATGGGAAATGGTGAACATGTATGAATATATATATACATATATATATATATATATATATATATATATATATATATATATATATATATATATATATATATATATATATGTATATATATATATATATATATATATATATATATATATATATATATATATATATATATATATATATATATATACTGATTCATTTACTTCCTTTTGGGATTCACCTAATGAGGAAAATATGAAATTTGCAACAGACTTTTTCTTTTCTCGGTTGGGGCAAGAATTTGCATACCTTTGAGGAACAAAAGAATATTTCTGATTTCTCAAGGGCTGCTCCCTGGCTTTAGATCTAAGGCTGTCTACTTCTGGGGAAGAAAATGGGGAGGGGATTGGAGCCACTGTTCAGGACTAACTGGGGAGGTAAGGGAATAAGCTGGGGAGGTGAGTGGGGTGAATTTCTCGAGGAGTAAAGTTGAGCTGGTGGGCGGTTGGAGGGAAGCTTCGAGAGGGGAAAATGAGGAGGGTATGGTGTGGTGTGGAGGCTGGAGGGACGGTAGAGCAGTTCTCATACCTGTGTGTGTGTGTGTGTGTGTGTGTGTGTGTGTGTGTGTGTGTGTGTGTGTGTGTGTGTGTGTGTGTGTGTGTGTGTCTGTTTGTCTCTTTATCAAGAGAGAATACATGTGAAAGCATGTAATAATGCATGTTCCGGTGTTTGTTTTTTGCCTCTGAGGGGTTTAGAAATCAGATATGACTGACATTTTCGAGCTTCTTTTCGATTGTGGCACCTCAAAAAAGACAACGACTGACTGAACACTTACATCTATCAAAGAATTTCAGTTGCACCTAATGAAGAAAACCTCTAAATTCAAGCGATTATTTCATCTACAGCATTAAGTGAAGTGACTGTTGACATGACAAACATGGTTAGGCTAACTAACATGAAATGTACACATACAAGACAAAATTTCTCCAGATTCTACTATAAAAGGAAATATTTCGTTTCATTTGAAAGCATGCACACATCTGTCTCGATCCCGTGTCGTTTTTCGCAAATGATTCAATAAGGAATGTGCTTGCAGGAAACCTTGTGTATTGAGCACAGCGCCGCTGTTAAGAGGCTGAGTGCCTCAAGGTAATGACTTTGGTTTAGTCTCCAGTGCCTGCCTGGTATCACAGCTGCTTCGGGTAAATGGGTCGTTGTTCCGATCCGCTCCGCACATTGCTTCATCAAACAGCTCATTCATGCCGCCTGCTAAGATCGTTCTCCTGACCTACTTTAGATGATTAACTTGCTAAATTTGCTGCTGATGCCGAGCACATTAGTAATGCATCACGAGAAAGCGCCATAATAGTTTCATTATGGTGCACGTGGAGTCCCCATCCATGATGAAACAACGTGAAATCTGGTCGAGTTGCAATATTCTAAATATATGATCACTTAAAGACGTATAGTCATGCTGGACCGACCTGGTATGTCTTCATATACACCCGCCTTTTATGTGCCTACATTCATCCGGTTAGACGATGTGTATGAGCAATAAAGCGATATACTTACCACAGACTTTGGCTAAATCTTTCATGACCTCCGATACAAGTGGACTAAGGGGGCGAAAATAAGATTATCTGGAAGCCAATAGATTTCGAGAAGTAGTAAAACCAAGGTTCTAAATATTCCACTGAATTAGTGGCAGTTTCACTTCATTTTGAAAAAGTGGAAGGAAAATTAGGCAACATTAATGGACAACCGACTCAACTTCAGACTAAAACGATGAATGAAGAAAAAAAAAGAGATAGCAGTGAAATGTTACCTAACAGTAAGTGAATGAAAGCGCGAGAAAGTTAATTCATATTCGACAGCTGTTTGGCCATATCAGTCTCCCCACCCATAGGCTGCATACTGTGTTCCTCCAATCTTTTTCGGGAGCAGAATTATACACTTTACACTTTCTTCGCGCCTCGTCAGGATTTTGAACTTTGAAAAGCAGCCCCTATAGATGTGTGCACAGTACCAACTCCTGTGCACATTACTGACATCATGACAAGCTGGTGTAGGTGAAGATATTACTTAGTCCAAGATAAAGTTTACATACGAAAAGTCTCACTTGTAACGTATTACTTATTAATGTAGCGTCATGAGACTTGAAGGTCATGTGCTCCGAGACAGACTAAGATACTAGACGAAAGTTTAGGTCACCTCGGTACAAACTTTTATTCTTAATAGGTTTGGAATAGACGGAAAAAATATAAGACGTTTCAAAATTCACAATATTTCGATTTCGAAGATCCATCAGATGATTAAATACTCCACAGTGATTTATGAGAATGTGTTTGAGGAGTGTGTGTGTGCCAAGAAGCCTAACAGGTACTGACGTAGAAAAAAATACTACTGTATCCTATGGAAGTTAACTACATTAGATACCGATTGCTGAGAACGCAAACAATAGATATTGTATTCTGTCCAAGAACATCAGATACTATATGTACATCCTGTGAAAGCCAAGTACAGCAGATACTGTCTGTATCCTGTGAAAGCCAACTACAAACGCTTCAATACAGCATAAATAGATCTTTTCTGCTAAAGAGTAATAATGATAATGAGTTGAGAATCCTTGATGGTCACGCTTGAAGACCTTTATCATTATCGGTCTCAAGCTAGTTATAACAAGGACAGTTAAAATGGCCTGAGGGTAGTTTAATCTGGCCAAATTAATTATCATAACTGAAAACTGTGACGAAGGTAGTTTGATTTGAAATGGAGTAAAGATATAACCCCAAAGTTGCAAAAAAAAAGTATATTATACTTTAGGCAACAGTGGATACCCTTCCTTTAAGCACGACGGCACGACCCTTGAGCACGACGTTACGACCCTTAAACACGACGTTACGACCCTTGGAAACGACGGTATAATTCTTAAGCACATCACTACGAACCTTTGGGTATGGCTCTTAGCTCGACTCTTAACGGTCAGGTCAAAGGTCAAATCATCGTACACAAAGGTCGTGCCGTCTGGATCAAGGGAAAAAGAATAATATACAAAATAGAACGCTAAAACTAAACTTTATAAAACGGCCGAGGAAGAATTATTCAAAAAATGCAAAATAAACATAATACAAAAAATTTTTTTGGTTAAACAAAATATTATACGTGCATATATATATACATATTCTCTGCTTGTAGGAAGTTATATGAATATCTGTTTCTCTGTCTATCTATCTGTCTATCTTGTCTATTTTATGAATGAAAACCAAATAGGCCTCGCCAGCTTTGTAGGAAAAACTCCTTCCTTCCTTCTATAACCACAGTGGGGGGGGGATTCAGGATCCTTGAAAAGTATTATAACTTTGCTTATTGTAAATAGTTCATTTGTTGTACATTTTGATACGTGGTCCAAATATTGCTGCTCTCCTGCTTGACCACATACCTCGCTAGCCCTATCATGTCCTATTCGCTCAACTCACCTCACACCACATTCTGTCCTCATACATTTCAGTGCCAACAAATTCACTACATCCTTTCCATTTTCGTCAAAGGCCCGCGACTCGCCTCGCATCTATACGGCACCGACGGGAGTACTGTACCATCAAACATATTCATCTTCGCCCTTAAAGACTGTGACCTCTTTTTCCACATGTTCATCAATGCGCCCAAGCCCTCTGCTTCCTCACCTAATCTCATGTGTCAATTCAGCTTCCATGGCTCCATTCGCTGCCATATCCACTCCCAGGTATCTGAAATACTCCACTTCCTTTAAGTTCTCTCCATTCAAATTCACACTCAAAATAACCCGTCTCTTTTCACTGTTTGACATAATAACCATGATTTCATTCACATTTACTCTCAACTTTCTCCTTTTACACATTCATCCCAACTAGATCATCAGCTTCTGTTGTTTCTCACTCCAATCTGCCACCAGCGCCGTATCATCAGCATACAACTGATTCACCTCCCAAGTCCTCCCGCTCACCATACTGTATACCCGCCTCTTTCTCCAAGACGCTCACATTCACCTCCCTCACCATCTTAACCATTAAACAGCCATGGGTGACATTACACATCCTTACCGTAAACCGAACTTCATCATCATCCTCCTCTCACTTACTCACAAATGCACCATACTCTCTCGATCAAAACTCCACACTGCTTCTGACAGCCTTCCTCTCACACTATAGACTGACAGCATCTTCCAGAGAGCATCTCTATTAACCCTATCAAAGCCCTTCTCCTGATCCATAAATGCCACACACAAATCCTTCTGTTTCTCAAAGTCTCTTACACACACATTCTCCACAGCAAGCACCTTATCCAAACATCCTCCACCACTCCTTAAACAACATTGCCCTGCCCTAGTCTGATGCTCTGTGCATGCCACCAGCCTCTCAACAACATTACTCCGTACAAATTACCAGCTACATTCAACAGACTTATAACTCTGTAATTCGAACTTTTACCTTCGTCCTCCTTGCTTTCATACAAGGCACTAAACATCGATTCCGGCAACCTTCAGGCACCTCACCATGAGCCATACATCATGAAAATAACTAAACAATTGACAACACAGTCAACACATCCCTGAAGAAACTCAAATGTATTACCATCTACTCTAATGGCAGTGTGTGTGTGTGTGTGTGTGTGTGTGTGTGTGTAGAAATATATTCAATTTGCGAGGGTAAAAGCTTATGAATAAAGAGGAAGCATGAATGGAAGCAAACAGATGGAAAGAGGTCGGGTGAGAGAAAACACTGTTGTGTTAGATAAGAAACGCTGTTGACAGGCGACGGAATTTCACGGGATGATGAGAAAAATATTTACTTAGGGAACTGTTGGGTTGATAAGCTCAGTGTATAATTGTCAACTAGGAAAAAACTGAATTGGCAAGGAGGAAATGAAAATATTAGAAAATTGCTAAGGTGAGCGATAAATATGCTACGCTAAAGATTCATACCATTTACGCTTTTCCCATGTAGGTAAAGGTGGAGATTGGTATGTGATCTTTGACGATAAAGGATGTCTTGCTTCGGGCACACCTATCAGACTAAACCTGCCAATACGTAGAAAGCAACTGTGGTCGCTTAGGCTGATACTACATTGTGCAGTCAGATGGCTTTTGCTTTACTGTTCTCTCTCCATCAATGGTGGTGAGTGGAGATGAGGCCATCTGCTCATCTATGATATCGTCATCTTTATGAATTACGAGTTTAGGATACTGGTGCTGCCCTCCAGCAGATAACCTCATTCTAAACCGTCTGTTCTTCTGTCATCTCGCTTCCCAAAGTACTGTTCTTTAACATAAACTTGTCACAGACCGTCAGGTCTTTTGTAATCTGGCTTCCCCAAGTATCATTACCCAGTGAGATCCTCTCTCTGTCTACGTTTGAAAGCAATAATGCAACGGAAAAGCAGAACAAGGAAAAGAAAGAAGTGTATGACAGATAATGAAAGAAATGGCGTGACACTGAATAGAAAAGCTTAATCAATATGAAAATTTATACACAAGCGAAGAAAATCGGTCTAGTTGCAGAACTTTGGAGGATGGCAGCGATTGTTGCACCGTGTGAGGGCATAAGGCAAGTGAGAGTGACCGCAAGAATTACAGAGGATTAAATCATGTTAGAAGAGCGGGCCAGGTTTACAAGATTACGATTGATCGTACAAAATGGATTACCGAACCCAAGTAGGAAGAGAAGAATGAGAATTCAAGGAAGGACGAAGAAGGTAAACCACTGTTTGGTATTTCTGCAGACTTGAGTAAAAGCTTCAGAAGAATGGAGGAAACTATGAACGACAACTATGAATTCATAAAAGAGTTATTGTAAAGTGTACAGAAGGGGAACCAACACGTTTTTGACTCAGTGTCAAGGACACAAAAACGTTTCTACGATGGAAACAGAGGCTATGTAGGAGTAAGCTTGGATACAGGCGAAAAGTCTGATGTAAGTATTGGTATATACCTGAGTAATGCCAAGTGGGTTGATATTATAGGTTCAGTAGAACCGTGTTGGATGCAAGTGAAATGTTTCACAAGTTCTTAAGAGTAACAATCTTGTGAAATATATATATATATATATATATATATATATATATATATATATATATATATATATATATATATATATATATATATATATATATACTGAGTTAGATTTAATCCAAAACTAAAGTTTCATGCTGAAAATTTCTATGGACGATGGAGGACAAGTGAACCACAGAACAGAATATGTGAGCTTCCATGGTTGCTGCTGCCCGTGAATGAAGCTTCGTATCTGCTCAGTTGAAGAAGTTAGGCACAATGTTACGTGCCTCTGATGGTGCGTGTGTTGAGGAAGGATGCCAAGTTGCTATACAGAAGAATCACGTTGAGTACAATGAGAAAAAGAACAAGGATTCTTTCTTATGCTATATTCAGTAACGATGTCGATGAAAGAGAAGTTGTGAGTAAGGTAAAACAAGGAAGAATACTCAGAAATGATCTAACAGCTGATGTATATGGGGAAGAAAAGTAAGATGAGCAATACAGAAGAAAGTTAACTTGATTGATAGACAACTTATCTATATCAACTTTTATGGACATTTAACCTTAGTGTTTTTACAGATACAGAGGCGAAGAAAATAAGATGAACAAATCAGTAACTAGCATAGTACAGCTAGATTAAAAAGAAAAATGACTGTACGTTAACCAAATATTACTCAATGATGCTGAATCATTCGGTATGATGTATAATTCCAACACGGACGACGAAAACTGAATCGATCGAGTGAGTCATAAAATGACATCAAATGGACCTGTTTACAAGGTGTGCCTGAAGTAAAACATCCCTTATGCCACCTAGTCACACTGGCTCTAGTTGGAAGCGTCTGATTGCTACACATAAACCTCACAGCTCACACTGACCTGGAGCCTTTGATAGAGGCATACCTCATTATGTTGTGACATCAGCCACAACCCAACGTCTTCACTGATATGGTGATATATAACCTAATGTGTGTTGTGTTTGATAAGGTTATTGGTTCCCTTACCCGTAATCATATAAACCCAGGAAATAACTTTCTTATACACGAATCAAGACAGATGTCCAAAACTTCGGGTAGCTAGACTGTAAATCATACGTAGGTTCAGTATACAACCAATTTGAACGAGTGTCTCTCTGTGGTAAAACGTAGCTACAGGAAATGAAGTGTGATCCAAGCTAAGGGAATTAAGAGTAATGAATTGTTTACGATGCTTTGGTGAGGATGATTTGTGGTTTTGTGATGAAGGTCGTGTTTTGAGGCTGTCGGGGGGGAGGAAGAGTATAGCTCTCTCTCTCTCTCTCTCTCTCTCTCTCTCTCTCTCTCTCTCTCTCTCTCAGAAACCTCTCCCTTGTCCTCTACTAGGGACCATTATATTCGAGCTAAAAGCCTATCCCTGCCCTGCCCCATCTCCCACCCTCCCGTCCCCATGCCCAGCTGCTCCAGCTGCTGTGACGTCAGCTGATGAAGTGATGTCACGTGACAGTTCGTATCAGCGTTGCCACTCCGTCTGTGTAATCTTCACAAACCTATTCAGTTATCAATAAAATCAAACGTGAGGAAGGTTTCAAAGACTTACATGAATAAAAGATGATTCATCCCTTTGATATGAGGTGAAAGAAACAAAAAATAATAACCAAGACGTGTCTAGCTGATGTAAATTGACTAGTTTTATCTTCCTCTCTAAAACAAGAATTATTCCCGAAGCCTGAAACCTCCATAGGAACCTTTTACTTCCATATAACGCCAGTGCCACCTTTAAAAAATTAAACCACTTCCCTTTCAGATCTATGTAAAGACAGTGAGAGTCGTGTCGTAAGGACTATAAACAGTTTTATATTTCTTAATAAGGACGTCGTTCTCAGGCGCTTGAAGTCACGCTAGGTGGAGTGTAGGACCCTGACTGGCAGGATCCTGCGGGGAAATTACGACGAAAGGAATTTGTGGAGGTGGTGTCGGGAGCAGTGGGGGGTTGGGTGGTGTCGTCGGGACGGACGCAGCCGCCGGAGACATCACATATACATCAAGCTCTAAAGGCATCATAATAGGAGCATCAAGGCAATCCCGAGGCTGTTACGAAGCCATTCCGGAGTGAGCCAGCACGCTAAACCCGCAGCTGTACTTAGCTTTATGGGCACACCAGCCAACCAACCAGCCACCTCCCGACCAACCTAGGTCCCCCCCCCCCCCCCCCCCACACACACACACCAAGGCCACCACACTCCTCTTTGCCACTAACCCCCCCTCCCCTCACCATCCACCTCACCCTAGAGCACTTCACTCATAAGGAGGAAGGAGACAGGAGAGACCAAGAGCTACTGGGGGCGATTATAACAGGGGGAAGATGATGGCGTTAAAGGGAAGGACTTAGGGATGTGGTGGGGGAGGAGAAAGGAGATCGAGAGAAGATATAATGCTCAAACGAAGGAATAAGGCAAAGACAAGGACGAAAAGAGGAAGACAGAAGGAAACCAAAAGAGAGAGATTTGCATAGATAGGAAGATGCGAATGGAAGGAGGAATATGATGCTAAAGAGGGATGAAAGGTAATGTGAGAAGGAAAATGTACAGGAGTTGGAGTAGTGCACGTGAAGGAATGAGGTAAGTAGAGTCGAGGAGGAACAGATGACAGAAGGAACCTTGGCAAAATAAAGTGATGATCAAGATAGAATATATCTGAGACAGAGTCAAGGAAGGGAGGGAGTGTGCTAAAGGGAAAGAGCACGGACACATACAGGATGACATGGTAGAGAGAGGAGTGTGAGAAAAGGAAGAGGGAGGAGAGTGAAGCATAAAGATGGGAGGGAGGAAGGACACGAGTGACTTCTGGTCATTACAATCAGTCATGGATTACTTTACAAGGTAGTCATAGCTGTACATGATGCAGGGAAAGGAAGACATTCCTTCAGGAATCATACAGTGCTATATGGTTGAAGGACTGCCTTATAGATAACACACTGACGATACGACCCTTAAGGACGACGGTACTATTAGGGAGCACGACTAAGTGATCTTTCAGCACGACTGTGCGATCCTTGAATAAGACTATACTATCTCGGAGTATGACGGTGCTATCCTTGAGAAAAACGATTCTCGCTTCTGGATCAAGGATCGTACCGTCGTGCTCAAGGGTCATACCGTCTTTCTTAAGGGTCGTGTATTTTGAGATCAATGATCGAACTGTCGTGCTCTGGGGCTGTACCTCCGAGATCAAGGATCGTACTGTCATACCCCGGAGTTTAAAGATGGGGTCGTGGATCTTAGATGCTACAGTACAGCTAAGTTTAGGCATTGCTAACTACTCGACGAACCAGAAAAAGAATACGAACTTTAGGGATGGCACTGAGTGTTCAGTTGTACACAATGTCTCAAAACGAGCAGCAACTCTCTCTCTCTCTCTCTCTCTCTCTCTCTCTCTCTCTCTCTCTCTCTCTCTCTCTCTCTCTCTCAAGCACCAGACCTGCTTCACGGCAAAATCTCGTAGGCAGGTAATCACTCTTGCAGCTACCAGTTCAGTCCTTCTAGCCACCTCCCTATCTCCTCTCTCCAATCTCTCTCTCTCTCTCTCTCTCTCTCTCTCTCTCTCCTAACTACCTCTTCCATCCTCGTATCCATGTCTCCATAACTCCTCGTTTCTCCTGCTTCAGGGCTAGTGGTTCCTGCCTAACGTACGACCCGGCAGAATTAGTGGCCCGCCCGAGCCCTGCACATGAACATTATAAATATAAACTGAGGAGATTAGGGTAATACTGGCCGTTAGGAGCATCTCGGGCCGCTGGTACAGATGGCCAGCGAAACGACCTCCTTCTGCCCTCCCGTGTGAGGATATGGCCTACTTGTTGTGCTGGTGAGAGAGAGAGAGAGAGAGAGAGAGAGAGAGAGAGAGAGAGAGAGAGAGAGAGAGAGAGAGAGAGAGAGAGAGAGAGAGAGAGAGACAGAGAGAGAGAGAGAGAGAGAGAGAGAGACAGAGAGAGAGACAGAGAGAGACAGAGAATTTGGAAAACAAGATGATAAGAACAAGGATAAGTGTATCATCACAAAAGGATGTGTAAACTTGACCATATTCATCTTGTATACGTGCGTGATATTCATGGCATTATGCACTTACGTGTGTGTGTGTGTGTGTGTGTGTGTGTGTGTGTGTGTGTGTGTGTGTGTGTCTATGTCGGTGCGTGTGTGCATGCGTACGTGCGTGAAGAAGGCCTGGTTGAGAGGCGGAAGAGGCAGGGTAAGAATGGGGTGGGAAGGAGGAAGGGTGGGGGAGGAAAGTGTCATATTAAGGACGCGAGGCTGGATGTAGTTTACCAAGAGAATACTCCAGGTTTACCGCGGTATGTAAACCTTGATGGTACCAATGCCGCTGAGTCAACAAGCTCATATACCACACCGACACTCCCTCGCTCGCCCTGATGGTTGATATTCTAGCCTCCCTCCCTGCTAACACCTCCCTAGGTATGTACAACAAGTTGGAGTATTCAATAGCTCCCCTGGAATATTGCATTACCATGTACGAAGCACAAGAAAAAATATACATAGATATATACACTGATTTTTTATACCTACTCGCGAGCAAGTATCATAAATTGGGCATTTGGGGTGAAAAAAAAATCCCCGGGTGTCTCATTTTTCTAGTCTTTTGGAAAGTGATAGCACAAAAGGGGAGGATTTCCAGCCCCCCTTTTTTCCCCTCTTAGTCGCCTTTCATGACATGCAGGAGATACATGGATAGTATTCTCTCTCCCCTACAGTAGTGGTGATATAAAACACACACACACACACACACACACACACACACACACACACACACACACACACACACACACACACGGATGTAAAGACAGGGTACATATATACAATGTTAAGAGATAGGGTAACGCGAGTGTAAAACTCACTCCCCGTAACCCATATATACTTTTTTCATGTTTAGGGTCGCAGTCAAGGACAAAAGTCCACATCAAGGCCGGGCCCTAATTGAAATACAGGGAATTATTAAACGGAAAAAGAAAAGACAAGGGAAAGTATTTACGATTTTTTGAGGTAGTGAAAAACCTGTCTTTTGAAATGTGCCAGGTCATACTCACTGAGAAAGATATGAGAAGGTAGAGAGTTTCAAAGCTTCGACGTGTACGGAAAGAAGCAGTTGTCACAAGGGCCCACCCTTGAATTACTGATGGCAACATAATACTCGTGTGACGCAGCAGCTTGCCGAGTATTGCGTGGTCTAGCTAGCGGTGGGGGCACACAAGCAATCAGGTCTCAGGAGCAAAAACCTAAGTAATACCTACGGAACAGGGAGAGCGAACCAACACTGCGGTGCAAGGCAATGGGGTCAAGTCTGGAAGTTAGCCTGGGATAGTTTACAAGTCGGACCGCTTTCGACCTAACTCTGTAAAGGAAGGACGCAGAGCTAGAACCACCCCAAATGTGAGAGCAGGACTCCATATACAAATGCCGAATCAAAGCCTTGTACAAATGGAACAACTGTACAGATGCAGTTTCGACATTCAAATAGGACACCCAGTTTCTTAGAGGCAGAATTAGATATTCCTGTATGTGGGGTTTCCAAGAAAGTGGAAGTTACAGAAATACCAAGTGCAAGAGGTGGAATTACAGAAAAACAAAGAACGCGAGGGCTTCAGTCCCTCCACCATCCGTATGGGAGGAATTCAACCATTACTCAAGGTGAGCATTGAAATCCCCGAGGTAGACGATCTCGGCTTGCGGGTGAGAGGATGTCACAGTCTCATGGCAGGAGTTTAGATAGTCGAAGAAAGATACAAAATAAGTAGAATTAGGATAGCAATAGGCGAAACAGAGGAAAAGTGTGGAAGTAGGAAGACAGACTTTGAGCCACATAACATCAAAATTTTGCAGACTCATAAATCATAACTCGGACAGAGAATGAAAAAAATCTGCTCTATCACTTCAACATACAAAAATCAGACACTTTTGCATATAACGATGACCATACGAAAGTCGTGAAATGTGATCCTAACCTTACCATGTGTGTCCCAATGCATCTCAACCCCTTGCGCAGGTTGATACAGCCCTTGAGCACAACGAAACAACCCTTGACCACAACAATATAACCCTTCAGCACGACATTACGACCCATGAGCATGACACTACGACGATCTAGCTCTGATATGGCGTCAAACATCACGCCATCGTACACACAGGTCTTGCAATCATGCTGACGGGTGGTCGTGCCGTCGTGTTCAAGGGTCGTGCCGTCGTGTTCTAGGGTCGTGCCGTCGTGTTCTAGAGTCATACCATCGTTCTCAAGGGTCGTGCTGTCGTGTTCAAGGGTCATATTATCGTTTTCAAGGGTCGTACCGTTGTGTTCAAGGGTCGTACCGTCGTGTTCAAGGGTCATACCGTCATATTCAAAGGTCCTACCATCGTAACAAAGAGTCGAACCGTAGAGTTTGATGCACTGAATAAGAAAAAAAAAAAAAAACCACCCTCTATAATACTAACGGAACACATGAAAACCGTATCCTTACCTGAAGAAGCTGGACTCCATCACAGCGCGAGGCACCACCAGCACTAGTAAATACTTTTCAAAATGTCTTTTTTTTTTTCACTCTACGCCACAAGTGGCCACACCGGATCGCATCACGCGCGTCACACACCCACCACTACCCAGAAACAAATGACCATAACCGTTATCCGTTGGCCTATCTGCGCCGTACTGGCCACCACCAACCAACCACATCCCACAATCATCGAAACAAGGGTCTCGGTAGTTTGGCCATGACAAACTACGAGGAGGTAAACATTATCAGTGAAGTAGATTCTCCAGTAGAAAATACTGATGAGATGTGAGCTACGGACGTATGTTTGAATCCATGAGGCACGACGGCACGACAACTGAGCACGAAGGCACGACTCATAGCCACGACGGTACGACAACTGAGCACGAAGGCACGACCCATAGCCACGACGGCACGCCCCCTCAAACATGACGCAATATTTTTTTTTCCTTTTTTGAGCAAGATGATGCAACCCGGAGGCAATATCGTCTTACCTTTGAGTTGACCCTTAATCATCAGGTCAAAAGGTCAAGCCATGACACTACAAAGGTCTTCATGCAGCAAGCTCATGAATTCTGCGCGCGCATTCTATTTCCTCCGCGCTCATCATCATGACTTGGGTCACATTTCACTAGAGTAACTTGAAAATCCTGATCATTCCAGCGATAACAGAGATCATAAGTCTTTATAAGTAGCTGTCACCAGTGTGTAGCCAGCTATTACAAGTGGACTTACTTACAATAGCAGAGCTACCAACGTGAGGCCAGACCAATGGGCATTTTTCAAAAATCCTTCGTCCGCTCTGTCATATTGTTTCACACTTATTTTTCACCATGTATGCTGCATTATCAAAAAAAAGGGGGGCTGCCTGAGGTCAGGAAATGGCGTTGCACACACTCATATTTATGAGCACGTTCCTGCCTGTGGTGCACATACTGGTGGCTGAGGAAGGGTTTGTTGTAGATACTGGAAGGGAATAGCGGTGGTGTCAGGAATGGTGGAAGCTGTGATAGACTGCTGGTGGTAATGTTGTCACTGATGGACTGCTGGTGGTAGTGTTGTCACTGATGGCTGCTGGTGATAATGTTGTCACTGATGGACTGCTGGTGGTAGTGTTGTCACTGATGGACTGCTGGTGGCAATGTTGTCATTGATGACTGCTGGTGGTAATATTGTCACTGATGGACTGCTGATGGTAATGTTGTCACTGATGACTGCTGGTGGTGATGTTGTCACTGATGGCTGCTGGTGGTAATTTTGTCACTGATAGACTGCTGGTGGTAATGTCACTGATCGACTGTTGGTGGTAGTGTTGTCACTAATGGCTGCTGGTGGTAATGTTGTCATTGATGGCTGGTGGAGGTAATGTTGTCACTGATGGTTGCTGGTGGTAATGTTGTCAGTGATGGCTGCTGGTGATGACATATGATGAACCAAATAACTGATTTGTCAACACCATTTGTCCAATATAGAGCGTAAAGTTTTTAAAAGTCTGGCTACGCCTCTGCTTGGGATCGTACTATCGTGTTTACTATTCAAAACCCTACTTCACAGATGACTCGTCATGTGACTCTACAGGTGTGTTGAATCTACAACTGTTACATTACCAACCTTATTACATGGTCTGTAATAGGTTTTGTAGAATAACTTTGTCCAAACTTACTTCAGCTGGAAAATCTGTTTGGGTATAGCATAAAAGTTATCACCTCGCGTAGCCATAAGCTACATTAAAGCATTTAATCTATGTATAATACATCGAATTTAGCAATATATATTCAGGAATCCAGGAAACAATACGCGTAATATCAAACTTGCCGCCACCTACAACAGAAAATGAGACAACAAAGATGCGTCGAATTCCTTCCATTTCTCTCTGCTTGTATCATTGTTGATGAATGATCGTTTCAAAGCACCGAAAGTCATTGATATTTCTAGCCGGACACGTGAATACTTCAAGCGATATAGTACATCTGTTTATGTTAGACTTCGCAGGTGTGATAAAAAATGATATACACAGCTTTTAACAACGAAAAATAAGGATGTCAAGATAGCAGAAGATCAAGATAATACCAAAATACTGATCAGATTTCATATACGGAATGAAACCAAAGACACACTTAAGGGATATGTGATATTTTACATATAAAACCTGTTACCATCAATGTGTCGAATATATAATCAAAACACACACACACACACACACACACACACAGGCCTCCGTGGCGTAAAGGTCAGTGTTATTAACCTTGAGTGAGAAGGGGTCGAACCCGCATGGGTTCGAATTCCCGGCGTGGCAGTCGGCCCACACCCAATCCACGTGTTCATCCTCCCCTTGGGGCTAGTCGACAAATTGACACTTGGCTTAGGTTTGTGTGTATGTGTGTGTGTGTGTGTGTGTGTGTGTGTGTGTGTGTGCGTGTGTGTGTGTGTGTGTGTGCACATAGGAGTGAAGACATGGTACACACACACACACACAAAGAACGCGTAAGTGTAAAATATTCTCCTCATATCACACAAACGGTAATACAGAGCTCTTCATCCACCCCTCGGGACTTGTCAGGAAATGACCTGGCTTAGGCTGAGATGTATGTGTGCATATACAAATAAGATTAAAGACATGATATACAACTACACAAGCCTAGGAGACGGGGCATCAAGAATGTAAAACTCTCTCACCTGGACACATAAGCAGCAGCCACATATAGTGATAACAGAAGAGTAATTGAAAGAATGTAATAATTTGGTCACTGTATGAGAGTGTGACTGTGGTCAGTATACAAAGGTTTAAAATGCTGTACAATAGTAGAGAAAGTTCAAGAGATGGGCCCCCACAAGTGTAGAACTCCCTCTCTCTCTCTCTATATATATACACCAGGTTAGAAAATGGGAGACGGGGGGGGGACTTGCTAATGCATGTAGTGGTATTATGTGAGCTCCAGGTTTACCTCAGCCAACTCCTATCAGAGAATAGAGGGCCTTGTTCTTATGGGAATCCGGTTCAAGAGCACATAAGGAGACCGAGTAACGATTAAAGAGAAAAGAGAGTCAGATAACAGGGTAACCAATGGCGTCGCATCTGTGTCGAACTTTATACGTCAATATGATGATAGTTTCACCTCGTAGAATGTATTGTTGTCTTGGGTACAGGTCATGCACCATATGACCACCCGTGCCCCTCCCTCCACCCCTCCCCCCCAACAAAGGAGGTGCACCAATTATGGGTACTTTCTCAAAACTGTTTGATGAGGAAAATATCAGACTGTAAGAATAAATGTAAGTGTGTAAGCTCTTTTCTTAGCATGTATCAGTCATCACTGCCGTGCTCATAAGAGACTTGGCACCTTCCACAACGTATTTCCCACACCGTCAAATGAGGGCCCAAAAATGTTATATTCACACTTTGTAAACAGAGGTACAATGCTAAAGACATACAGTGACACAAGGAAGATGAGTGAAACGTGGACGGTTGAAGGCGCGAATTGGTATATCAATTAACTAAGTTTACTGAATTAATTGCCTTGGTGACACCACTTGGCTATCTGGCACGACTCAGGACAAAGACGTGAACACAGACAACCTCAGCATTGCGTCAGTCAGTACTTGGTCGGCGAAGAGACAGCTCCCAGCGTGTTGCATATAGGACGCGGAGACTCGTCTGGCCAGAAGGCGGAAACAGACGTTCATCATCATGCCCGTGAGTACCACACTGTGATCATGCGAGGGGAAGCAAGACTCGTTTCCTGCAGAGGTAACGAGCCGGTGGGGTGCCACCAAGGAGACTGATGATGTGTGCTTTTACGGGGCCCTGGAGCCGGTACTTCACAGCTTGGCAGAGGACCCTGGTTGTGTGGGGGGGGGGGGGGGGGGGGGGGAGTTTTGGACGGTTTCCTAGCTAGGGGGAGGACTCTGGCTGGTGGGAGTGCCGCCACCAGGTCGAGCATGACCTGGTGGTACGCCGCTGTGAGCCAAGTCCGTCGCCGGAAACAGGCGCGCGCACAAACGCACCGACACTGCCCGTCTACAGCACACAGCTGAACACTCTCAAGTTTTAATTAATAGTGTAAGGAACAGATACACTATGAGGAAGACCTAGGGCAGAGTAGCAAGTTATCATCATGCAGTGTGGCAAGAATTGATGTAGTCTGCAAAGTTTGATATGGAATCATATTAAGTAACTTTCCCAGAACTTTTCCCTTTTTGTATCAATTTTGTATCGTACGAGTTACCTCACTTGTATTTACTGAAAATGGTAACGCAAATATGCTGCTGTGATGTAATACCTTCTTTTATCCAGTCCCACAACCATCTATATGATTGCACGTTTTATTGCTTTCCTTATGTTGACTACTCCGGGTGTCACATTATGATTAGGCGTTAAAAGTTAGAATGTTATCGACCTTTCCCTGGCCTATAGGAAACTGAGTGATCACGGCACGCTTGGCAGTCCTTCGGCCCAACTGGGCCATTAAGGGGTTTTCTAAAGCCACAGCTTAAAGGCCCCATGGTGTTCTTGATTAACCACTACCACTATTAATTGGTATCTTAAGCATAAGTTTTGTCTTCCCTTATATTTATATATATATATATATATATATATATATATATATATATATATATATATATATATATATTTTTTTTTTTTTATACTTTGTCGCTGTCTCCCGCGTTTGCGAGCGTGCGAGAAGGCAACAAAAGGAAGGAGCGGGCGAAATCCTCCCCCCACCCCAAAAAATGGTATACAATACGGTCCACAACTGAGATATTCCATCAACTATCCAGCTTTCCATGGTTTTCCCAGACGGTCAAATGGCCTTGATTCAAACAAAGATGTCATACCCGGGTATACCACTGATCGCTCCATTCACTCTATTCCTTGCCTCTTTCACCTCCTGATGTTCAGGCCCCGATCACACAAATCTTTTTCACTCATCTTCACTCAAGCCCTCCAATTGGGTTACCTAGCTAACTGCTGCGCAATCACCTCCACATATGACCTACTTGGATCAAATTTTCCTTCAATATCCTCCTAGTGCCCAAAACATAAAAGTAAGCCAACTTCAGTGTTCTAAGACAACACGCTCCTTTTGTTACCAACTGCCCTACTCTACTGACCACTCGATCAAACACTCAGCCACCATATTGTCTCACAAACATCCATTTCCTGCAATCACACATCTAGCGAACAAGAAATGCCAACTTTGCAGCTGCAACGGTCAATATTGTTGCATCCATATTCCTTAAACAATCCATTTATGCTTTCGAGGTATTTTCGCACTGTTCAACAATCTTCAAGGCCCAAAATTTTTTTCGCACCGACTTCCGTATCCAACAGGATCCACTTTCCGCCTTCCATGGTTCCAACGCGGTTCGATCCATCCATGTTATCAAAAACTATACAATCCTCACGAGTATTTCCAATTTCTCAAATAAATTGGACTACCGCTTCTGAGTATCACTTTAATACTAGACTTTCTTTTCCCATTACATATCAACTTTCTCTTTCAACAAACTTGTCAAACAGTCACCAGTTCGTGCAGTGGTCAAAATGACAGCCACGCGCTGTACATCAGCGAACAATGATACTGTCCAGCTCTCTCTCCCAACAGACTTTAAAATTGCCACTCTTCCAAAAACTGCATTAGCACAAAAATGTAGAACGCCCATAACATTAAACAACCATGGAGAAATGCACAGCCTGCGCAAACCAACTTCCGAGAACCAAGACTTTCTCTGGCTCCAGTACACAGCCTACACCTCGAAAAACTTTTCAACTCCGATGCAAACCTGCTCCCAAACCTTTATTCATTAACCATTCCACAGCATCATCTATCAACTCATATATACATTATAATCTTTAACATCTCTTACAACCATTTGCTTTTCTAAGTATTTCTCACATACATTCTTCAAAGCAAACACCTGATCCACACATCCTCTACCATTTCTGAAACCACACTGCTCTTCCCCAATCTGATGCTCTGTACATGCCTTCACCCTCTCAATCAATACCCTCCTATATAATTTACCAGGAATACTCAACAAACTTATACCTCTGTAATTTGAGCACTCACTCTTATCCCCTTTGCCTTTGTACAATGGCACTATGCACGCATTCCGCCAATCCTCAGGCACCTCACCATGAGTCATACATACATTAAATAACCTTACCAACCAGTCAACAATACAGTCACCCCCTTTTTTGATAAATTCCACTGCAATACCATCCAAACCTGCTGCCTTGCCGGCTTTCATCTTCCGCAAAGCTTTTACTACCTCTTCTCTGTTTACCAAATCATTTTCCCTAACCCTCT
The DNA here is from genome assembly GCF_036320965.1 of Panulirus ornatus. Taxonomy (NCBI): domain Eukaryota; kingdom Metazoa; phylum Arthropoda; class Malacostraca; order Decapoda; family Palinuridae; genus Panulirus; species Panulirus ornatus. Next base: position 23,888,325 of record NC_092231.1, on the reverse strand, counting down.
CACTTTGCACACCACCTCGACCAAAACACCCTATATCTGCCACTCTATCATCAAACACATTCAGCAAACCTTCAAAATACTCACTCCATCTCCTCACATCACCACTACTTGTTATCACCTCCCCATTTGCGCCCTTCACTGAAGTTCCCATTTGCTCCCTTGTCTTACGCACTTTATTTACCTCCTTCCAGAACATCTTTTTATTCTCCCTAAAATTTAATGATACTCTCTCACCCCAACTCTCATTTGCCCTTTTTTTCACCTCTTGCACCTTTCTCTTGACCTCCTGTCTCTTTCTTTTATACATCTCCCACTCAATTGCATTTTTTCCCTGCAAAAATCGTCCAAATGCCTCTCTCTTCTCTTTCACTAATACTCTTACTTCTTCATCCCACCTGGGGATAGGGAAGAAAGAATACTACCCACGTATTCCCTGCGTGTCGTAGAAGGCAACTAAAAGGGGAGGGAGCGGGGGGCTGGAAATCCTCCCCTCTCGTTTTTGATTTCCCAAAAGAAGGAACAGAGAAGGGGGCCAAGTGAGGATATTCCCTCAAAGGCTCAGTCCTCTGTTCTTAACGCTATCTCGCTAAGGCGGGAAATGGCGAATAGTATGATAAAAAAGAATATATATTGGTGGCTACAGTCACTGACAAAAGTTCACATCAAGGCCGGGCCTTACCTGAAATACAGAGGGATTAACGAAAGGGAAAAGATGAGACAAGGGAAAAGTATTTACGAATTTTGGAGAAAATGAAAAACCTGTCCTTCAAAATATGCCAGGTCTTAGTTATTGGGAAAGACATGAGAAGGTAGAGAGTTCCAAAGCTTCGAGGTGTTGGTAAAGGAACAGTTATCAACACGGCCCTCCCTTGGGTTACCAACGGCCCCAAGTCATGTGACGCAACAGCTTGCAGAGTACTGCGTGGTCTAGCTTAGTGGTGAGGGCGCACGAGCAGCCAGCTCTCGGAAGCTAAATCGAAAGAATTATGTATAGAAGAGGGAAAGTGGACCAACTTTGTGAAGTAGGGCAAGCGGGTCAAGTTATCAAGTCATTCTTGGAGCGCTTATAAGTCTGACAATTTTCGTATCAACTCTGTCAAGTAAGGTGACTTTTCTAGAAACACTCCAGATGTGGAAGCAGAACTCTCTACAAGGATGGAACAATCTTTGTGCAAGCTATATAACTGTTCTGAAGAAAAGAAATTTCGATATTCAAACAGGACTCCCAGGCTCTTGGAGGCAGACTCAGCTCTTACCGTAGTGTGGGGTTTCCAAGACGGAGTGGATGTTACAGTTATACCAAGTATGTTGCTTTAGTCAAAAGGTGGGAATACAGAACCGTCAAAGGAGAAAGGAAACTTGAGAGGAATTTTCGAGAGAAAGATGGATAGAAACTGGGTTCTGGAGGTATCAAACTTAAACTAGATTTCTTCTTCCCCACTGATCATATCCAATGCTGAGTTTGAAAGAGATGTGTCGAGACAAGATGTAGAGTGAGTGAGAAAAGGGAGCAAAATTGAAGGATGTGGAGGAATGCAGTGTTGAGTCGTTAGGGTACGAGTGCATTCGGTTATTTGTGGAAGAAAGGAAATCGCTGAAAAAGAGGAGAAAAAAATGTAGGAGACGGGACAGAACCTTGAGGGACACCGCTGTTGATGGAGAAAGTGGGAGAGGCTAATCTATCAAGAACCACGGACATAGATCGGCCAGGGAAGGAGCTAGATATGAGGGAGCACAGTGAGGGAGAGAATCCAAAAGAGCTTAGAGCTGAGACCCCGATGCCAAACCCTATCAAAAGCTTTGCATACATACACACACACACACACACACACACACATATATATATATACATATATAATTATTTAACAACTCTCTTTCGCCAACTGTGACGAAGATAAAGCCTCGCCAAATATGACTTACTCACGGTGCAACATCAAACACACGCACGCACACATATATTGTAATCTTTTTTTACACACTTGATTGCCGTTTCCCGCGTTAACGAGGTAGCCTTGAGGAAGATCTTAAGAATATATGGTGTGGGAGGAAAGTTGCCAGAAGCAGAAAGAAGTTTTTATAATGGGTGTAAGACGGGTGTACGAGTAGGGAGAGAGGAGAGTGAACGGTTTCAAGTGAAGGTTGATCTGCGGCAGGGGTGTGTAATGTCACCTTGGCTTTTATATTTGTTTATGGATGGGGTGATGGGGGAGGTTAATATAAAAGTCTTGGAGAGAGGGGCGAGTATGAGGGCTATGGGTGATTGGAGGGCCTCGGAAGTGAGTAATTGTTTGCTGATGATATAGCACTGGTGGCAGGTTCAAGTGAGAAACTGTAGAGGTTGGTGACGAAGTTTGGTAGAGTGCGTGAAAGGAGGAAGTTGAGAGTGAATGTGAATAAAAGCAAAGTTATTAGGTCTAGCAAGGTTGAAGAACAGTTTATCTTGGGTGTGGGTCTGAATGGAGAGAAATTAGAGGAAATGAAATGTTTTAGATACTGGGATACAACGGCAAATTGAACCATGGAAGCGGAAGTGAGTCATAGGGTGTGACAAGGGGCGAAAGTTCTAGGAGCAATAGAAGATGTGTGGAATGACAGGTCTTATTTGGAAAGGCGAAAGTGGGTATGTTTTGAAAGAATAGTAGTTTCATCAATGTTCCACGGATGCGAGGCACAGGCTATACATGAGAATGTGGGAGGAGGGTGGATGTATTGGAAATTAAACGTTTGAGGATAATATTTGATGTGAGGGGGTTTGATTAAGCAATGAAAGGGTAAGGAAGATGTGTGGTAACAAAAATAGTGTGGTTCAGAGAGCTGAAGCTAGCGTGCTATAATGGCTTGGATATATGGGAAAAATGAGTGAGCAAAGGCTGACAAAGAAGACATTTGTGTCAAAAGCGGATGGAAGGAGGAGAAACTGAAGTCCAAATTAGAGATGGAAGGATGGAGAGGAAAATAATATTTTTGGAGCGATCGGGGAATGACCATGTAGGAGAGGGAAAGGAGTGCAAGGGACAGAGTGAATTAGAACGATGTGTTGTACAGGGGTCGACGTGCTATTAATGGACTGGAACCAGGGCAATTGAAGCCGACGGCGGAAAACTATGTGGAGCCTGGTTGTAGATAGGGAGCTGTGGCTTCATTGAATTACATATGACAGCCAGAGAATGGATGTGAGCGAATGCGGCCTTTCCTTGTCTGTTTTTCGCGCTGCCTCGCAAATGTGGAAAGCGGCGATCCTGATATATATATATATATATATATATATATATATATATATATATATATATATATATATATATATATATAACATGAGAAGACTACAAACAGATATGCTTCATTATCATTTATGATATGTAAACAGTTATTTTGGATAAGGCAGTGATAAAAATTCATATATTCCAGCAAGGCTGGCTATCCGCTAATGGCGTAACAGTCCCTGGGAACTCTTAATTATACGGGTGAAGACTCCAACTTTCCTCATCCTAGGAGACACGGACCCTAAGCATGAAGATGCAAGCTAGAACCCTAACAGTATCTTAGGCATATTAGTGTCGGGCTGGTCTACATTATTCATAAGCATAACCTCGATAACCCAAGCATATTTAGTCAAGTCCCTGCTGCAGTGTATGTGCGGTTTGGACGAAGGGAAAATCTCGCGTTCTATGTATATGTATACCCCGAGGGCTATCCCTAAGGCAGCTTATGAATATAAACAACAACAGTAGACGTCAAGCCTGGAGCAGAGCCGGCAGCCATTATCCTCTTGCTTATTCTAAAATCACATAAATTCGGTTAATTTGCATTAATTGATCCGTTTTCTATTCTACGCTTAGAATGGAAACCTCGAGATCAAAGAAAAGATATGTGCATTTATTTCTACCCAGCGGAACCCCGCTTTCGTGGAGAGAGATGTCTCAAAAGGGCATAATGGGAGCAGGAGCTACGATATTATGGTAATAAGTAACTAGGAAATGACGCATACGTTAATACAATGAAAGGTACGGAACGAGCGCACATACGAGCAATGGGCCGCGCATGCGCATGATCACTGAATCGGGTCAGGTTTGCTCGAGTACCATCGTACATCAAATCGCTGGGGCATATCGAGAGAGCTTCTCTAAAGAGCTCCAACAACTTTACACTACCCATATAGCACCATGATGCCAAGCGTGACGTACTGACTAAGGCATGTATATGTGTACCTAACGTTATCTAAACGTTCACTTGATTTCTTTGTTTCCCTCATATCTGCACAGAGGCGTCATGCCTCTACCCTTCTGTCTCTCCGAGATAAAGGATTTCATGCTGTCAGTAGGCCAGTTACCACCTACTGCAACTAGAAAGCATAGGGTTGAAAGACAGAAAACGGGAATTATATGAATTTGGTGGCAAGACTATTCTTTTGCAAATCTTCAGCGTTTCTGTCGTGACTCACGTCTCTCCTGGGCTAAGCTTTCTAAACATGAACAGCTTTTGTGAAAGACAGCTGATCTTTGTCATTATGAGCACAGCTTTCTTTCTCATCATGACCTTAGAATTTACAGCAGATATGATAACATAAACTGGTGATTATCACATTCACTTTCAATCATTGCGATCTTTAAGCACATACTATCTATAACTGATACACGGGTAAATACTGAAAAATATTAATGAGAAATTAAAGAACTACTTCATAAATGACGCAGAAACATATAAGTAGATAAGGTCTTTGTTTGTCAGCGACACCATATTAAGGCCACACTGACATCAGTATCCTATACAAGCACTGCATCATCACCAACTCACCCAAATCCTGGACTCGAAGGATTACTTAACATCCGAGTTTTATAAAAGGGCTCAATAACCAATCATCGAGGTGGACAGAGGGTCATATATAATGGGTCTGTATGCACATAATACCCACGAACACCTGAAGACGACATGTTCAAGACACTTCGGTTGCTGATGAGAAATTAACGACTGTAATACACCTAAGTGTCCATAAACCTAAATCTCCAATCGTCAACGATCCTATGCTACACTAAAGCTCGTCAGGGTCCCTGGCGAGGGAACTTATGTGTTATTGAGGTTTTGGAAAGAAAAAAAAAGCTTTTTGGCCTTCTTAATGAGCAGAAACACCCCACAGAGGGCATTGTTATAGTCATGCTTTATCCTCTGTGTGTCGAAGTGGGCGACTAAAACGTGTGGGTGTGGAGGGGTTTGTGTGGCTGGAAGTCCTTTACTGGATAATAGTCATGTTCTATAGGTATGAACACAAGAAGGAGCCAAGAGAGTATTTTCTTTCTCCTTTCGAAGGCCCAGTTGTCCCCCAGCCTGAACGCTACTACGTAAGAGAGTGTTAGAGAAAATAGGATGCCGATGAATTCGCCACTTGAACAAAATTAATGCTTGTGAAATTGAGAACTAGACTTTTTATTTTCTAGATATAGATTTTCAGATGAAACCAAGAACTACTGCAATCGTTTTTCTGTAGCAGACAAACAGCTTATTTCACACATAAGGAACCTCGAATGATTAACATCTTAAGCACGACGGTAAGACCCTTGAGAACGACGGTGTAGAACCCAATTGGGCACGACCCTTAAAGATTAGGTTAGAGAGAACAGGTCAGTCATACCCATGGGTCAGTTCGTCGAGTCGAAAGGGTTGAAGGCAACTTTCAGGAGTAAAGTGAGAGTTCCCACGTGCCAGCCTGCCTGGCTACCACTGACTGTCATCCAGGACACATCATGGTGAAGACATGCCGTTGGAGAGCTGGGTCTTGCCAGCCACGAATCACGATGCCTCGACCCACAACTCCTCCTGCTCCCGTCTCGAGGAATCATTCTTTTGGACATCAAGGAGGTTATGAGAGCCATCAACATCAAGGAGGTTACAAGAGCCATCAAGACATCAGAACTGTAAACAAGGATACTCCTAAAGACACAGAATATCTACTTTGGTGGACTAAGAAATACGCCAGTAAATTTCAAATGTATTCCTAAAAAAAAGAAATGTTTGCAGTCAAACTATTACTACTCAAATTCGCCAAGGCATCCTTAAAAAAGGACTGTCATTGACAGGATCCCGTGCCAATCTTGATTTTGACCAATCTTTACACACACATCATCCTTAAGGAAAGGCCACAAGTAAATCAAAAGTGTTGTGGTCGTAGAAATATATGCAATACCTGAATGAAGTGTACAAGATTCTTCTGTCGATAGAAGTACCTTGACGTTGACGACCTTATAATGACCTTTATGGTTGACGAGTCTAAAGCTTATACAATCATCAAACCAACTAACCTAACATAGGAGGGTTGTCACACTTCCTACTGCGCCAGCAGGAGGGTGCGGGTTGTACTAGCTCGCCTCCACATGAACACAACATATCTCACCCAATTTGAGCATTTCACTCCACAATGCACGGCTTACAAAAGATTATCAACAATATAATACGTACTCTCTCGATGTCTCAAATACGATTCATGCGGCGAAAAGCTCATAGACTATGTAGCAACAGAAAAAATTATAACATTAAAGATCTGTCTGATAATACAAGCCAATACTCAATAAGATGATATGACTTCCATCATGGATTGAGAATCCTATATATTAAACACCCTTGTCTTTAGAGCAACATTTTTGTCCAAAACTGTACATTCTTCCTTAGGCTATTTCAAGAATTTATATCTATATAGGTTTAGTAAGCAGTTGGCAAACCGGTAGGTAATTTACACACAAGAGCATATGGTTGCAAAAACGGTTGCAGGCGAAATGACCCTCGTCATAGGTCACTGGCCGTTAAACCTAACCAAATAACTAACCAATATCCCCAGGTACGTACATGAAGTGTGAGCGTGGATACGATGGTCTTAGAATCATCTTGCACACCTGAAGAACTTGTTCGAGATTTTTCGATTGGTGGTTATAATGACGATGACGCCCTTAACGACCCTGGCAAATCGATAGTTCTAAAGCCCAAGTAACCAACCAACCAAGCAATCGAATCATGTGTCAAGGGTCAAATATGTGCAGCGGTAGCGTATGTGGTCTTGAAATCATCATATTCGACCGTTCATTGGTGAATGACGTTATCGGTCTTAATGACCTTGACGAGCGATGGGATTAAAGCCGAGATAACTAAACAGAACCACGTATACCTGCATGTCACAATGTCTGTCTTTAAGAACAGCTACTCTTGAATCGATATCTCGTAAGGACAAGGAACACGCAAAATCATCTTTGTACTAAAGATTGCCACGTATGTTAGGGGTTCTAACCTCTAACTGTTGTGAGGGTTGGTAGATTCAGGAGTAAACATATACAGACACTACAGTAGAATGATCTAAGATGAAACACTATGGCCTACGATCACGTGTGTTACACATAAGGTCATGGAGCTAAACTCTACGTTCAAAATCAGCCTTGTTTGAGGATCTCTGTCTGCAGCTAAGGAAGTAAACTACCTAAGAATCTATAATCCCTAACAAACCAGTGCATGACACCCTGAAAAAAAAGTACATAAGAATCTATAATCCCCAACATACCAGTGCATGACACCCTTAAAAAAAAAGGAAATCAACAAAAGACGTTCTCCGCGCCAGCACTGGTCCCCTACAATGATAAAATGTCGTTCTTCTTTTTTTTTTTCAACTCAATTTTCTAAAATATAATCATCCTGCAATATTTCAATTGGCTCATCTTGAAATTGAGAAGCAATGAATCTGTCAATAATATCAATGTGGTTGGCAGATGAACCAAATCGGGGAGAGAGAGAGAGAGAGAGAGAGAGAGAGAGAGAGGCACACTGCCTTGCCATAAACGATGTCATTTAGCCCACCAACTAACCACCCACTTGACCTGGGTCTAAACCCCTGTTTATAGTGTGGTGGGTCAAGAGGGTTGTTGAGGGGTGGCCGCTTGTGCTCCAGGGACCCGGCGTCAGGCAGGAAATGAGACAGTCCGTGCGTGCGTGCGTGCGTGTGTACCAAGTTCCCGCCATTTATATGTCTCTTTGTGGATTTTAGTAGACGTTTGTCTGGTGTGTGTGTGTGTGTGTGTGTGTGTGTGTGTGTGTGTGTGATTACCTATTTGTAAATTCCTCTTTGTATAGGAGGGAGTTCTACCGCCCTGGAGTCCCATCTCTTGAGCTTTCTTTATCATGTGATTTTTTTTTTCAAACATGTATATGCTGTCCAGAGTCACGATCCCAGAGCTAAATTTATTCCATCCAACCACTGCTCTACGATTATCATAATACTTCTTTACATTTCATTTTTTTCTTCTCATGTTTCTAATTTACTTTCATGTTACGTCCTCTGTTCTATCCCTATATCTATCCAGGACTGTCCCACTATCTACGTCATCAAGCTGGTCACCCCTCACGCTTTCCCCTTCCGTTGGTTGGCAGATCTAAGGCCTCTAACCTTTCCCTGTAACTCAGCTCTCTCAATTCACATTCCATACACGCTGTCACTGCATATATGGCTCTTGTTGGAGCAGCTGTTCACTGAAGAACAAATATTGCCCCGCTATTGTTTTTTGTCTTTTTTTTTCAGTCGTAACGTGGATCATGTAAGGAAATGGTTAGTGATCGCTTTTGTAACAAATACCACAGCCTGACAGACTTTTCTATAACTGTGATTTTTATGTTTACATTACGGTAATATCATGGTAATTAACTGCTATCGTAAGAGGATCTAGACTGACCACACACTACCAACTAGTGAGGTTGGAACCCAAGGATCGTGTCGTTGTGGTGTTGGAATTAACCTTATGATGAACACCAACGGTAGCGACGACATCCTCACCCTCCACACCAAGCTTGCGGGAGGTTCCATCACCAGGAGGACCATCAAACAGCCTCGTGCATCAGTTGAATTCATCTGGTGACACGAGAGACCAGCAGCATTCAAAGCGGTGGGACGTGTTAGGTTACCCAGTCAACGTTACTCGACCACAGGAAAATGAAAATAGCGCTCGGGAACGCCATGTGTTCGGGATTATCAAGAATGCCTTCACGTGTATCTCTAAAAACACATCATTTCCAAGCATTACTTTTCACTTCTGCCTCATTGCCTCTAAAAATCACAAGCCTCTAAAAATCACATTGCCTCTAAAAATCACAAGCCAACAATATTCATATAACAAAATTCAGATTTTTTTCCAGCGTTCTCGTGCTGTAAACACTGCAGAATTTTCAAGACGGGCCATATATCCAGTGAGAGTGTATATGACCTTCGAATTATCCTCAACACCTGAAGAATGTGTTCAAGATTTTTGAACTGACGGTTGTAACTCAACGTTGACATATACTTTATGACCCTGGCAGTTCATAGGTCTGAAGCCCAAAATAGCCAACTAAACAAAGTATTTCAACACAAGTGTTATCATTTTTTGAATATGTGGCGTAGGTTACAGATTCTAGTTTGATGACTTTCAGCTGCTTACACGAATTACATTCAATTACAAATATTTTTAGGGACTTCGAGAAATGAGATATGATGGTTGACCCACACCTCACTAAAGACCCAATCACCTTTGCTCTCGCTGGGGATGAATTCACTTCTGTTTACACAAGCACAAACAATCGTCTTTTGCATGAAAAATCGAACCAACTCCCATTTGTTTCTACTCACATATGAATGTGCCCTTGTGTGCACACGCGTAAACAGACTGCAAGGGAAATATTCAGGTCATATGAATGATGCACATTCTCTTAAGCCTGATTGAAATTAACGGCTGATTAAGGTTATTCATCAACCATTTTAAGTCAGATATGAAGGTATATTACACATATAGTACAGATTATAATGAAGTCAGGTGAAGGTTGTTTACATCACTCTTTCGGCAAATAAGGACATAAATACATCATGAACAAATACTTGAAAAAGATTATACATTTTCATTGTTCGGGAATTGGAAAAAAGTGTCATTGATCATCTGAAATCCACGCAGCAGTTAAATACTGCAGACTTGTTATATTATATATATATATATATATATATATATATATATATATATATATATATATATATATATATATACAAAAACATATAGAACCACCATGGTTGGAAAAAATGTCAGAATCCCATCCAGATTAATCCTGGATAATCTAATTCAGCTGAACCTAACTCAAAAAAACTGGACCAAATGTACAATGATTTTCTCTCCCGTCGAATGAACCAGCTTTTACCGTAACCTCACCTCTCCCTACCTAACCTATCTTAAGGCATCATGAACTACACACTCTAGCACTAATGTTAGAATAGCAAATGGTTAAGACACTTTGAAGTTGACGCTACGGCCTTTAAGCACGATGGTACAATTCTCAGCTACGATGCCTGTTAGTTTTAACGGGACCCTTACATTACGATCAGGTCAAGTGTCACGTCAGTACACTTTTTAAAGTCGTGCTCAAGGGTCTTTCCTTCGTTCTCCAGTGGTTAGCCGTACCCTAGTATGCTACCGCTTGTTCCGATACAATACCTGACTTTCCCTCTCAGCGATATGCCTACATATTCCTCTGTACTAACTAACCGAAAGACTTTTCATTTGCTCTAGATATCACTGGGATGTAATGATGCAACGTATAAATTTTTCTCTTCCTGTTAGCTGAGACGACACTGACAACTAAGGCCCTAATCAAGGCCATCCCAGTCACTTGTTTACCAAATGGCGTCCTAGTTACGACTCTTCGTTGTACATCAACCGACTGTTATATTTCTCTCTTGTGTCTCCCCTTATGATGTGATTATTACACGAAAGTGCACTTGGAAACTTACCGAGTTTCATTTCCTCGTGGACTCATAGGAATATATATATATATATATATATATATATATATATATATATATATATATATATATATATACCATAGTCTGAGCCAGGTACCCATATCATCGACTAACCCCTGGTGGTGTTTGAACGGTTGGGTTGACTGTGGACCGACTGCCGCAACGAGGATTCAAACCTTTGCGTCCGACCGTGGGCGTCCCGTGAATGCGTCACAGCCAGGAACGCTAACTGCTGAACTTTGAACGCCTGTGTACCATTATTTAAAATTAAAGATGCATATTGAATCTATAGATTATCACTGTTATCATATGCATCTTGTGGCAAGGTTTATATTTATGAAACTAGCTATACCATCAGCAGTATCTGGTTATATCTAACTTTCCATAGCTCTTCTTTGAAAAACGAGTTCTATATAGAACACACGATGGATAAAATCCTTATAATCCACTATGAAAAATACTGGTTGACAGCTTTACAATTTTTAGAATGGATCACAGTTTTATATGGAAACGCCTGCACTAAAAGCTATATTGCTGTGATTTCTTTTTTTCGTTCTGTAGTATGCCAAAAAATAACAAGATAATCAAAACCATAATGATTTTCAACTTAATTACTAAAACTGAAATTTTTGCCAAACGTAATTAATAAATGAGCATAATGTATATCAAGAAAGGTTAAGGTAATCATAGTCTGAATTTTTCTATCATCATCGAAAGCAAATTACCGAAACAAACTTGTTATGAGCATGAATTTCGTGAACCAATTAGAGGCTAAGCTGACTTTGGGCAAAGTTTACACACACACACACACAAACACACACACACACACACACACACACACACACACACACACACACATACACACACACACACACACACTCACACTCACACACTCACATATACATGCATATATATATATATATATATATATATATATATATATATATATATATATATATATATATATATATATATATAATGTTTTAATGACCCTATTTTTGAAAACTAAAAACATTACCTTCTGCTCCAGTGTAGCCATGTTATGTCTACGTTGTCGTATAATCATCCTTCACATGAGCAGTGAGATACTACATATATTATACCATGAAGACGACAAGGAAGAAGGGAATGATAATAGACATCACAGTTAAGAAATCTTTACCTGGCTGCTAAGTTTCATTTTAGTGTTGTTGTGTACATCCTAAGCTACAGTGATAAAGAAAGCATTAAAAAGAAAGACTGGAAAGAATCAAGCGAAAAACTGGGCTCAAGAAAATAATGGATAGGTGAATAGATGGGTAAGATTTATATTATAAGAATACACCTCCAATGTAGTTCTTTGTGGATAGATAAATAGATAGTTAAGACTTATTAGCCGACAAGAATACATCTCCAATGTAGATCTTGGTTCGATATTTGCCACGTCTAAGCTTGCCAAGGGACATCTTATAAAAATGGCCAGTGCTCTAGGTGTATAGTCTTACCAAAACTAAGACGTGCATCGTCTCTATACGTCACTGCAAGTTCCATACTAATACCTCTCATGATTCTGATGTAGCGGTGAGACACTGACCTCCTGAAAAGGGAGGAAACAAGGCAAACTCGTGTCTGAAGGACCAGTTTCAAAACATGTTCTGTAGACGTCTGAAATATAATCCCGACTCTACAATTGGTCTCTGAAAAAAAAAAAATAATATGAAAGCTCCAGACAGGATGATGGAGTTGTTGTTGTTGTTGTTGTTGTCTGATAAGAAAGAGGATGGTACGAGAGAGAGAGAGAGAGAGAGAGAGAGAGAGAGAGAGAGAGAGAGAGAGAGAGAGAGAGAGAGAGAGAGAGAGTAAAGGGTCCGAAGGTGGCAACCTTCAGTAACTAAATATCTTCTCCCCCAACGTCGTCTACAGTTTTCTCTCTACATGTCCTGTAGTGGACTGAGAGCTATATCAACAATGGGGAGAAGAATAAAAACAACACTGTCTTACGTGGAGGGGAAAAATGTAAATCACATGCATGTCCCTGAATACATTGCTGCAACTTTTATTCAGATTTTTTTTTCTTTTTTTCTACGATCCGGAAGCAACGGTAACGACGTTTTCTTTATAACAAGAGGTAGGGAGAAATGAGTATGAGAGGGAGTTGCAAGCTTCAATACGTGCCCCAGAGACTAAGGTGAAGAGGCACAAGCTTTTTATTTTTATCGAGACTTTCTCAAAACCTGTCCATCTCTCTCTCTCTCTCTCTCTCTCTCTCTCTCTCTCTCTCTCTCTCTCTCTCTCTCTTATATATATATATATATATATATATATATATATATATATATATATATATATATATATATATATATATATATACCAAGGCAACAGTTCGATTTAAGTGCTACTGTCCAGAAGCAGACGTGTTCAGTGATGCCCAGAACTAACTTCATCCCTCCGTGTAAGGAGGCTGTAAACAGCAGCCAACCACGAAAGTACTGCCCTCATGACTTAGATGAGCTAACTAATGTCCAGAACTTCTTACACTTTCCTTGTTAGGACCGCTGGTCTTACTTTCTGTCTAGCTATCAGATTCAGGCCCTTGTCTGCCCACTTTATCGGAGGAATATCACAGCCTTCCTTACTACCACAACACCCTTCCTGGTCACTATACCCTCTCACACCACTGCCTCTCCCCTCCCTCCCTGGGTACCACACCCTCCGTAACAATCAGCATTTCCTCCCTTCCTAGTCACCACACCCTGAACGGCGGAATGGCATTGTTCAGTGGTCATTTGACTTCGTACAAACTCCCGCTCAACAACGAAACACTTGGAAAATAAAATACTGACACAGCATCCAGATCTTTCTATCCTGCCAAGCAAATGTTTGAATTATTTATAACTGTGTATGGAAGTTTGCCGCTATCCATCCGGCACTTCCTGTGTGTGTCTGCACAGCAGAAGACAGACGACAAGACCTTCATTCTGAAATATAGATTAGAACATGCACGATCAACTGTGAAAAAGAAATAATATATTGATACTTGCTTTACAGAGAAAGATGATGTTAAAAGATTAGAAAAAGTGCTAACGAAAGGACAATAAATATCTTTTTCTGAATACATGAGCCACTGTCTCATTTCTGTGTATTCTAAGATCAGGGAGTAATGACAGGCATCATATGTAGAGTTTCTGTGTGCAATCACGTGAGAACTCACCTTATACTCATCTACTACTTCTACAAAGGCCGGGGTAAAGAATGCATAACACAGACGAATGAAGATGTCACTTACATACATTCTTCTCATGTAGAAACACAGCTGTCATTGCAGCACAATCACGGGAAAAACAAGCAATGTTCTTGTATCATTCAGACGGGAAGAGCTCGGTGTGTCTATATCGTCAGCCCAGACCATGCTTCTAGGAGAGGAGGGTGACACCCGCCCCATCTCCATGAGTCTCGGCAGCAGGGACATCAGGCTGCCATTCTCTCTCTCTCTCTCTCTCTCTCTCTCTCTCTCTCTCTCTCTCTCTCTCTCTCTCTCTCTCTCTCTCTCTTTCTCCACCCTGTTTGTTACCTGGCCCCTTCCTCGCCTCCATCCGTGAGAGCTCCCATCTAAGCAACGACCATCCATCTTCGCTACCCAAAGGCTTGCTGCCGGGGGAACCTAACCACAGAAATTTCACGTACCTCGGTCGTTGACGTCGACGTTGCCTCGCAAGCACCGAGGTAATGTATTCCATCGCGAATTTTTATCACCGTATCGTAAATCAATTGCTCCTTAATTAACTGCTGGAAGTGGTTTCACCTGAAACACTATATGATTTGAGTTCTTGGGAACTCCACGGTGTCAGTTTGTGGCGTAAGGGATAATTTCAACAACAAGGGAGCTGCCTGTTTACATGAAGGTGACCAAACTTTATAGATGTTTTAGGAGGGGAGGAATACTGATGACGTTCTGCATGGACCTGAAGGATCGCAGGAGCCTTAAAACCTCTTCAGTAGGGTAGACCCAGGAAGAACAACCCTATAAGAAAGGAATACGAATGACTATAAACAAAACCCAGATCACTGGATCCTTTAAAATCTGTTTGTAATAATGGATGAGATCAGGAGTACAGAGCATAACGCAGAGGGAATAAAAAAGCAGACAGATAAGAAGGAATGGATGTGAGATTTTCCCACTATGGAAGCGCATGTAGCCAATCGCGCGTCTGAAGTGAAATCTTCGTCTAGGCTATTTCTAAAAGTACTCGTGCAGTCAATATGAATCTCTCTGGTTCGTAAATCATTCCCTATGTTAATGATCCTGGATGCAACTTGCTACACTGCGTTCATACCAAGGGGTATGAAGAAACTGGGCTCAGATATTCAAGACAACTGATCTCTTACTTCGCTCTGGCGTTGTGGAGGGTTGAATGTGAGCTGACGCTACAATACTGAAAGAGCCAGTATATACCTCTGACACTGTGACAATCTATGGGTCGTCGTGGGCGTACAGTGACGTGAACAGTGTGATCCATGCGACTATTCGTGGAGGTACGGAGCCATATTGTACCAGGATTGCACCGGAGGTAGTACCTGGCGAACACGGCAGTGCTCAAAGACACCCTAGGGACCCATTTCACACACGCTTCAAGCGGTTATCGAATCGATTAGTATAACCTCCATCCCTATCCACCCACCCTCTCCTCCTCCATCTGTTCCCCCTTCTCACTGACCCTCCCTATCTTTTCATCAGTTTGATTTTTAAACGAACGATCTCTGTACTTATTTCTAAGTGTCTGCGCGTGTGTGATTACCATTTGCGATTACTATGTGTGTGTTACGAAGAGAGAGTTTTACTTTACGCTCGTGATACTCCATCTCTCAACCTTGTATGTATGTACCATGTCCTTACTCTTGTGTATTCACACACACACACGCACACGCACACACACACACACACACACACACACTACACACACACACACACACATACCAGATTGTGTAATTAACTTTTTGTTACTACCTATTTGTACTGTACGGGAGGACGTTTTACACTCATGGGGCCACATCTCTTTAACGTACTCTACTGTCATACAACATTTTAAATCTGTGTATGGTGCCTGCATTAACCAAGTTGTCAGTCAGTCTATTTCATTCATCCAACACTTATACTACGTTTAGACTATATATATATATATATATATATATATATATATATATATATATATATATATATTTTTTTTTTTTTTTTTTTTTTCAAACTATTTGCCATTTCCCGCGTTAGCGAGGTAGCGTTAAGAACAGAGGACTGGGCCTTTGGGGGAATATCCTCACCTGGCCCCCTTCTCTGTTCCTTCTTTTGGAAAATCTAAAAAAAGAAAAAAAAAAAGAAAAGAATATATATATATAATATATAATATATTGAACAAGTTTCTTAATCAGTTTCATGTTAGGTCTTCTACATCTCTCACAGAACTTGATTTAAAGCCTCAAAATCTGTGATCAGGTCACCACTCACTCTTCTCTCTCCCAAGGTGAGAAAATTGAAAGCCTCCAATCTTTCCCAGCTCCTCAGCTCTCTTTATTCTGGTCCCACCATTGATGCCCTCTTTTGGCCTTCTCTCTGAGCTCTTTGCGCTTCTCTAGGTGCGATAACCAAACTCAAGAAGCATATTCTAGTTTTGGCCTTACGTGAATAAAGAAGAGCTTGCTAAATGTTTCCTTATCCATACACTTGAAAGTTATGGTATTTACCAGAGGACAGTGTGTGTGTGTGTGTGTGTGTGTGTGTGTGTGTGTGTGTGTGTGTGTGTGTGTGTGTGTGTGTGTGTGCTCTCATTCTCCTTTAACTTTTTCCAGATGATAGGTCATTCTAGTCTACGGCCGAAAGTACCTCACATATATCTGATAAACAATTATCAACGAATAAGTCATAAAGTCAAGGGATAAAGAAGAGTTTTCGTTAGTTCGGTATTAATGTGCTGGTAACTTTTATACTATCCTTTACCACGACAGACAGGTCACAAGCTACCCTTCATCACCAACCACGAACCTCACTAGCATCACCATCATCACTACCACAGACTGTCACCAATAACACCAGCACTACAACACATTCAGTTCAAGTAGCCAACATTATTGTCTTCACCACCACCACAGAGCACAAACCACTTCACATTCACACCTCTGCAACCACATACACCACAGCAACACCACCACACATCAGCTACCCCCCCATCGGAAAGCATCAACACCACCAGATGACACAATATGAAAGTAAGCAAGAAACTTGTTTCAAAAAAAAAAACGTGAAAAAAGTTGTTTTATTAGTTTAAAAGTACCGGATTAGAATGTTGTAAGATAGTAAAAAAAGAGGTTCGAAAGATGGGACCCGACGATTGCTAAGCTACCCCTCCCCTGTACAGTATAAACCCCCTCCCCTGTACAGTACGAACAGGTAATCAATAATAGGTAATTACACACGGGCCTCCTCCATGGTGAAAGAGTTAGTGGCCATGAGTCAGCATGGGCCAGTCCGGGGTCGAATACTGGGGTTGGTCGATAAGAGCAAACACATGGTACATACATACAAGGTTAAGAGACGGGGCAACACCAGTGAAAAACTTTCTGCTCGTATCACACAAAAAATATTTACACAAACGCATTCACACACACACACACACACACACACACACACACACACACATATATATATATATATATATATATATATATATATATATATATAGTGGTTAGCGTCGTTAACCATGATTCATGCACGGGTTCGATTCCTAAACGCATCAATCAGCCCATAGCTAAACCAGTAGTTGGTCCTTCCTTCGAGGCTTAGGCTGATGTGTGTGTGTGTGTGTGTGTGTGTGTGTGTGTGTGATATACATTAGAGAGTAAAGACATGGTACGTATATAAAGGATTGAGGCAGGGAAACACGAGGTTGAAAATCTTTCCTCGTAACACACAAATAATAATAACAAACAGTAATCACATAATATGGCTGGGTATTTGGTTATCTAGGCTTAAGGCCTATCAACTGCAGGGGTCGTCAAGTTATAACCACTAGTCGAATACACTTGAACGCACTGTTCAGGTGATCAAGGTAATTCTCAGACCATACACCCTCTCACTGCCGGTATGGACTTATTTACACAAGAATTGTCAAGGTATCTGTACGTGTCTGCTACTGATGAATGATTAAGAAAGCTCTATTAAAAATCAAGAACTGCGCTCACGGATTCCAAAAGAGCTACCACAAAAGAACAGGTTTGTCCTCTAAAACCAAACATAATTCGGTGATAAGAATGTCTAACATACACATCATTAAACCAGCTATCCGTATCATAGATCATTAGGTTAATATGTACAAGCACTGAGCCTAAGACCAACAGATTTCTATTTTCTAAACACCAATTATAATCATCAAGCGTCATTTGACTTACTGGATATGTGAAGATATAAGACATAAGAAATAAGAATAACATTTCAACAGTCATCGACAGACGTAATAGACATACAGTAATGATCATATATAAAAGAAGACAGGACGACTTCATGAAAACTTTGAAGAAGACATTTGCGCTAACGAATTCCTCAAATAAAGATTCACAAACTGATGAAGGCTCTTGGAATTCTTTAATAAACCCGCGGAAGAAGATCTCTTTGAAAAGCAGCGAATCAATCCATTGGTTTCCCACATGGACTGAGAGGAAAGCTCAGGTGTCTCTGTAAGGTTCAATCAAGCATGACAGATGAGGACATGAATCATTTTGCCCAAGACGACATGAAGACTCGGGTTTCATCACTAACTTCAGAATTATGACACAAGCTGCCATCACATCATCAAGGAAACACCCACACAAACCTCCCTCTCTCGAAAGCTTTCTAGTTGTATGATACTTTATACAATGATAAAGAAATCATGAAAGTATACAAACACACACACACACACACACACATTTTACAAATATATATATATATATATATATATATATATATATTGTCTCTGGGGATGGGAGAGAAAGAATACTTCCCACGTATTCCCTCCGTGTAGTGGAAGGCGACTAAAAGGGAAGGGAGCGAGGGGCTGAAAATCCTCCCCTACCGTTTTAGTTTTTCCAAAAGATGGAATAGAGAAGAGGGCCAAGTGAGGATATTCCCTCCAAGGCTCAGTCCTTTGTTCTTAACGATACCTCGCTAACGCGAGAAATTGCGAATGTGTGTGTGTGTGTGTGTGTGTGTGTGTGTGTGTGTGTGTGTGTGTGTGTGTGTGTGTGTGTGTGTGCGATTTCTATTTTTGTGTTACTGGGAGAGTTATACATTCGTGTTTCCCCGTCTCTTAACATTGTATATATGTACCATGTCTTTGTTCCTATGTATGAATGCAAAAAACAGATCCTAGGATAGGCCTGGCGAGTGTGTGTGTGTGTGTGTGTGTGTGTGTGTGTGTGTAAGAATCAAAATCTAACTTAAAATTATTGAGGAAACTCAGAACAGGAGGAAACTTTTGAGCCGAAAAAAAACCCACAAAAACTTGCTCGACTTGTGTGTATGCCGTCCTTTGGCTTCTAAGAGTTATTGAGCAGACGACGGCCACCACTGCAGGGTGATCTGTCTTGCTGTCAACGACAGGTGATGTGACGCGAAGCTACATCGTCATCTAATTACAAATGACAATATGATGATAACACCCGTGAGCACGCTGGTATTACCCCATGAGCACGACGGTACGACCCTTTGAGCGCGATGGTACCACCCATGAGCACGCTGGTATTACCCCTGAGCACGACGGTACGACCCTTTGAGCGCGATGGTACCACCCGTGAGCACGCTGGTATTACCCCATGAGCACGACGGTACGACCCTTTGAGCACGATGGTACGACCCGTGAGCACACTGGTATTACCCCATGAGCACGACGGCACGACCCTTTGAGCGCGATGGTACGACCCGTGAGCATGCCGGTAATACCACTGAGCACAACGGTACGACCTTTTGAGCAAGATAGTACGACCCCTGAGCATGCCAGTGTCACTCATGAGCACGACGGTAGGACCCCTGGGTATGATGGCCTAGCCAATGTACCCAAGGGTCTTACCACTGTGCTGAGCTAAGGGGATCAGGAGGAAGACAGAATGTCTAAGTCTTGTGCATATCTAAAGACAAGTGAAGACCTTCTCCTTTCTTAAGGCAGTGAAGAATATGAGTATCCTACGACCAGTGAAGTGACTGATCCATCTTACTGGGAGTGGACGGGAATAGTCGTTCCGCGGATCATGAAGATAGTGAAGGAAAAGATAGAATACGTAATCACCAACTTCATAACAACGAGGAGATTGTCTCAACCGAAGACGTATGACGGAGGAGATGACCAGCCAGTACGTGGACAGTGAGGGAAAACTATTATCTTTGACGCAAGTGGGAAAATGGCTGTGGCGGAACATGTGTTTCTAAATTCCGATGGAAGGATTTCTGGTATCTGAAAAAGCTTATGGAAAACAGGACCATCCCAGATAGATCCAAAATGCATATGTTAGTGGCTGTTGGTCTGGCTGCTGCTCCAGCGGCTGTTGCCGTCCGCTGCTGTTCTTAGGCTGTTGGTGTTGTCTCAGTGCTGCTGATGTCTGCTGTTTCTGCCGTTACTGTTGTTACTGATTCTGCTGTTCTTGTCGCTATTGCTTTTGTTGTTGTTGTTGTTGTTGTTGTTGTTGTTGCTGAAGCTGCTTCTACCGTTACTGTTGGTTCTACTGCTGCCTTGCTACCTCTGTTGCTTCTTTTGCTTCTGTTGCTGCTTCTGTTAGTGTACCTGCTAATGCTGCTATTGTTGTGCATCTGTTGTTATTCTGCTATTACTACTGTGTCTTTATTGCGGCCACCTCTGCTGTTTCTGCTGCTACTACTGCATTTCTTGATACACCACCTGTAGTTGCTTATCAACATACTGTTACTGCATCCTTTTATTGTGAATGTTGTCCTTGTTAATGTCATGGCTGGTACTGCCATCTTGCTACTATGCCTTCGTAAAGGTTTTCCTATAATGGCGCCGTTTCCCCATGCCTGGTGATCTTCAGCCAGTTTCGTTCCGCAACACACGCCTGAACTTCGATCCTCTCTCCTCCCACGCACTCAGTGACTCCTAACTATCCCAGCTCCGTCCCTCTGTCTTGCTCTACCCTTGGTGAGCCCTGACTATTCCAGTTTCTTCCCTCTAGCTTACTACACCCCTGATGGCCCCATACTATCCCAGCTTCATCCCTCTAGCCTCTCATTCTCATTCAAACCACGCCCACACTTACACAAACCACGCCCATCTGCTTTCTTGCTCCTGTGTGACCTTCTTCGACACGCCCACAACGTAGCATATCCCTCACCCTAGCCTCACTGTCGACCCCCGAGCCTATCCTGAACACGCCCACGCTCAACAATACCATCCGGCCCAGATTTCACACCTCACTCCCACACTCTGGTTTATGTTATTTTGCCTTTAATGTTTACCATTACGACTGCCTTCTGTATTTCCAGAACCTTCGTTCAGGGGGGCCAATGGCGTCTTGTAGATGATAATATTCAGATGTTATTTGTATTCTACATTCCTATACGACTTCACAAGAAAACGGGGTAGAACTTTGCGTTACATTCATAGGCTGGGAGGCTGTGGAGTCGCGGATAAATGTTCTAAAGCACGACTTTGGTCCCAGGCAGCGCCCGGTCGAAGCTGTGGCGAGCTCTCTGTCTCTGCTTGTGGAGACAGAGGGTTCGTCGAGCACAGCTTCGACCAGCCGTGTCTGTACCTATCTTGACAGAGGGTTCGATATCCCTTCGACGAAGCGCATCTCAAGACCTTTCGTATACGACACTACGTATCATGACTATTTGTTTAGAGCTGAAGTGTTCACACACAGCCCGCAGATGAAAGCAAAGGAGACGGAAAAGAAAAACAAAATAACATAAGAAGCTTTTTCCTTACGTGAGGTGTTTCTTGTATCACTGGATTTGGTAATGCTTTCATTTGTATCCGAGGCGTTTCATTACGGCTGAGCTGTTTACTTTCCAGGCAACAACGACTCGGGCAAACGTTCGTTCCATCTCTAACACCAGCGAACCTGAACGACCTTGGAAAGTTCTGAAATTTTCTAAATAGCTTTACCTCCTGCGAGAGTTGTGTTTGGCTATGGTATGCCCCTGTAGTTCTATAACATAAGCGCACACAGAATCACAAGAGAACATGCAAACAAAGATTATATATATATATATATATATATATATATATATATATATATATATATATATATATATATATATATATATATGAAAACACACACACACACACACACACACACACACACACACACACACACACACTTGGAATACCAGAGATCGCTGAGGCCCGTTAAGACCCTAGCCACTTGCCCTAACTATGCTCTTTGTTAATGCAAGGTGGTGGAGGAGGAGGAGGAGGAGGAGGAGGAAGAGGAAGGGAAGTGGCTGGGTTACACCGCAGATATACCAAGTCCTTCCGGCCACCCTTGCCAGAAACCACTCTCCTGACGTCCTCCACCATACTGCATATTTCCTCGTACTTGTGGCACTTGCCAGGGTCCAGATGACGTTTTTACGCCCTGCATAGAATTGCTCGCGTTCAGTGGCGGGAGCCCGTCACATGGACGTACTGGATGGAGGGAGTCGGAGACGCGAAGTTCCCTCGTCCGTCCGATAAAGGGAAGAGCTGGGGAGAGATTACTGCTGCTGCTGCTGCTTGGGTTGGTGATGGTGGTGGAGGTGGTGGTGGAGGTGGTGGTGGTAACCAACCAACACATCTAACAGTATCAGATCCAGCCACACACTGGTCCAGCGGTTCAGATACACACACACACACACACACACACACACACACACACAGACTATTGTCAGAGGAGGAATTTTTTCAACCTTTGGACCCCATCTCTTGAACGATCTTTACTATCATACAACTTTTAAAACATCTGTAAGATGTCCACATTCACAGTTTCTTCACTCATTCCATCCCATTCATCCACTGTTGTTATGATATAAAATAATACTTCTTTACATCTTCTCTAAAACGTTTTGTATTAAGTATGTTATTGCCTTTGTCCTGCCCTTGAACTGGCTACGTCAGCCAACAGGTTTGAATAATCAAAGATTGTAATTAGGTCACCAATAATTCCCACTAACTCAGCTCTTTTAATTCTGGTTCCATCTTTCATGCCCTCTTCCGGATCTTCTCTTTTACTTTTATCGTCCTCTGAATGCGGCGACCAATCTTGAGGAGTATACTCTAGTTTTAGGCGAAAGAAGGATGTGAACACCTTGCTGAATATACTCTTATCCATGTACCCATATGCAATTCTTATATTTGCCAGCAGATAGTTTGTCTCCTTTACTGTTCTCTTACTGCGGGAAAAGATGATGCTGACTATCATGTACCTCTCACACACGAATTCCTGCAGCTTATTCCCCACTAAATGATATTTATATCAAGGATTTTTGCCTTGTGTCCTATCCTTACTTCCTTATATTTACTGTGGTCGAATTCCATCAACTTTCAAATCATCTTTGGAGTTTGACTAGATCTCCTAGAAGGTTGATGCTGTTCACTTGGCATTATGCTTTTCTCAAGCTCTGAAGTTATCTATCTACAGACATATTCTGGCGACTCATTCGCACAAACTAAGGAGAGCAGTGGTCCCAAAAGAGAACCCCATGGAACGCCACGGGTGGCCTCAACCTATATCGTGAGGGGTCCTCTATGTGTCCTTTCTTTCCTCTCAATCAGATTCATCTAAAGATCTCCCCCTTATTCCAGCCTGAATAACCAGACTCTTTACCAGCCTCCTATATGGTACAGTGTTATATGTTTTCTGACGGTCCAGATACAGACAATCCACCCAGCTTTCTCATTTCTCTCGTACAAATATAAGGTTCCTTACAAATGGCGACCTTTCCAAGAAACCGAGTTGCCTCCTGCTAAGGCACTTTCTCATCTGCAAGAAGTCATCTGTTTGCTCTCTGATTATCTTTTCTAATACTTTATATACCACGGTTGTCAAGGACACCGGTTTATATGCATCGTATCCCTCCAGTTCCTTCTCTTAGAGATAAGCATGACATTTTCCCTCTCCCATGTCCTTGTCACTTTACTTTTCTCCCGCGACATCATCAACATTTCACGATGTTTGTCAAGCAGTTTGCACATCATTCAGCACCTATGGTCAAGACCTCTTAGTATGATATTCCAATGGTTTCCAAGACCTCCTCCCCATTCCATAGCACTGGTGTTGAGGCTATGCTGCCTTCCATCGTGTAAACATGAACTTGCTCTATTCCGCATGTATCTATTTATCTTCCTCTACAGTTCTTACCTCTGAATCCTTTAGCCTTCTTCGCTTTTCTAAATAACACTTCATCACCAGTGAATTTATGGAAAAGTTTTGGATCTTCTCCAGCCTTATTTACAGAATTCTTTTCAAAGATTCTCTGTTCTTCCCTTCTTAAGCTGCAACACTCATTCCATGCTCTTTGTTACAGATACTGGTTGGCTGGGATAACGCCTGTATCTTCGTCACATTTTCTCGCTAAACCCCTTCGCTTTTTGGCACCTTTTAGTGAACCATTCCATATTCTCTGTGTCAGCTTTCCCTCTGTTGATCCGAGGCAGAATCACTGTGTTTATACGCCTTCGTTGTAGAGGTCAGAACTTTCCAACAAAATGCCCTAGTTCCTGCCTACTGAACTCAGTTAATGTTGCCATAGGAGTTGTTGAGTTCTGTTTAGGTTCCACGATTATATTTCTTTGTCGTTGGGTGTCCATGTGGACAGAAGTTCCCCCATTTCTCTCCCACAACCAGACCTAAAGTAACCAAACTTCCATCATATATCAAAATACTGGAAAGAGAAAAACATATCTGAGTGTGCTGCCCTCAAAAAACAATTACAGAATTTGTATGATTGAATTAACAATGCCATTGGGTTCCAGAAGAGTCACATTAAACAAATTATGTCACAAAAACTAAACAAAATATATTGTATGATGTAGAAATTAACGAAATATATAGTATTATGTCACAAAAAAGTACAAATAATGCCACACAAAGCTAGTTACGTCATAGAATTTTATGAAAATGATACACAGACTTGATCATAGCCGTTACTAAAAACTCACTAGATTAGCTGTATCACCGAGCGTTACACAAGAAATTACATTACATTACATATATCACAGATGGTCGCAAAAGATTCACTTTAATTTGAATATATCACAGATTCCATTAAGGTAATCATGTCACAATGGGGTACACAAAATTACATTAAAGTTATATCACAGAGAGAAATCAAAGAATATCCGGGGGAAAAAAATGTTATCAATATCTATTTAAAATTTCTGTTTGTGTGCCAATAATATGCAAATATGCAGGGGATATGCAAAACAAGGTCACAAAAGCAGAAAGTCAAAAACTCCCAATACACTAATATTAAATTTCACAATTAATTATGCAACAGCTGTGGACCCATAGGGATTTCCATAGAATAAATCCCAAATTATCCTTAATGAAACGTGAGATTCTACAGATATAGAAGACGAACCTGGAATTAAATTCTGCCATTAATTACAGACAGACCTTTCGTAACAGATGAAATCCTTCGAGAGGAGGGGGACACTACAGCCAATAGAGGTCAAGGGGATGTTATTCCGTCATGGGGAAAACGCCTCCCGTCGCTCCCTGACTCTTTAGTATTAGCATGTTCTTACCCTTGTTCGATATGCCTCGTTGCCTTCTTGTTTGGCCTTGATTGGCCTCTCTTAATGGTCATGTTACGGCATGTCAAGGGTAATTAAGCCTTTCTCCTATCATCATCCTATCCATCCGCTGCTCGAAATGTTAAAAGAACTCTGGTTATACACTAGAAGAACTGAAATATATAATATATGCATATGGCGTTCACTGATAGATTTCACTGGTTCTTTTCATCAGCAGGCTAATGAAAAATGTATAACTTTTTTCTTATGTTGTCAATAAGCTACTATGAAAGACGGGATACGAATGCATGGGGTATCACACACACACACACACACACACACACAGACTATTGTCAGAGGAGGAATTTTTTCAACCTTTGGACCCCATCTCTTGAACGATCTTTACTATCATACAACTTTTAAAACATCTGTAAGATGTCCACATTCACAGTTTCTTCACTCATTCCATCCCATTCATCCACTGTTGTTATGATATAAAATAATACTTCTTTACATCTTCTCTAAAAAGTTTCGTATTAAGTATGTTATTGCCTTTGTCCTGCCCTTGACCTGGCTACGTCAGCCAACAGGTTTGAATAATCAAAGATTGTAATTAGGTCACCAATAATTCCCACTAACTCAGCTCTTTTAATTCTGGTTCCATCTTTCATGCCCTCTTCCGGATCTTCTCTTTTACTTTTATCGTCCTCTGAATGCGGCGACCAATCTTGAGGAGTATACTCTAGTTTTAGGCGAAAGAAGGATGTGAACACCTTGCTGAATATACTCTTATCCATGTACCCATATGCAATTCTTATATTTGCCAGCAGATAGTTTGTCTCCTTTACTGTTCTCTTACTGCGGGAAAAGATGATGCTGACTATCATGTACCTCTCACACACGAATTCCTGCAGCTTATTCCCCACTAAATGATATTTATATCAAGGATTTTTGCCTTGTGTCCTATCCTTACTTCCTTATATTTACTGTGGTCGAATTCCATCAACTTTCAAATCATCTTTGGAGTTTGACTAGATCTCCTAGAAGGTTGATGCTGTTCACTTGGCATTATGCTTTTCTCAAGCTCTGAAGTTATCTATCTACAGACATATTCTGGCGACTCATTCGCACAAACTAAGGAGAGCAGTGGTCCCAAAAGAGAACCCCATGGAACGCCACGGGTGGCCTCAACCTATATCGTGAGGGGTCCTCTATGTGTCCTTTCTTTCCTCTCAATCAGATTCATCTAAAGATCTCCCCCTTATTCCAGCCTGAATAACCAGACTCTTTACCAGCCTCCTATATGGTACAGTGTTATATGTTTTCTGACGGTCCAGATACAGACAATCCACCCAGCTTTCTCATTTCTCTCGTACAAATATAAGGTTCCTTACAAATGGCGACCTTTCCAAGAAACCGAGTTGCCTCCTGCTAAGGCACTTTCTCATCTGCAAGAAGTCATCTGTTTGCTCTCTGATTATCTTTTCTAATACTTTATATACCACGGTTGTCAAGGACACCGGTTTATATGCATCGTATCCCTCCAGTTCCTTCTCTTAGAGATAAGCATGACATTTTCCCTCTCCCATGTCCTTGTCACTTTACTTTTCTCCCGCGACATCATCAACATTTCACGATGTTTGTCAAGCAGTTTGCACATCATTCAGCACCTATGGTCAAGACCTCTTAGTATGATATTCCAATGGTTTCCAAGACCTCCTCCCCATTCCATAGCACTGGTGTTGAGGCTATGCTGCCTTCCATCGTGTAAACATGAACTTGCTCTATTCCGCATGTATCTATTTATCTTCCTCTACAGTTCTTACCTCTGAATCCTTTAGCCTTCTTCGCTTTTCTAAATAACACTTCATCACCAGTGAATTTATGGAAAAGTTTTGGATCTTCTCCAGCCTTATTTACAGAATTCTTTTCAAAGATTCTCTGTTCTTCCCTTCTTAAGCTGCAACACTCATTCCATGCTCTTTGTTACAGATACTGGTTGGCTGGGATAACGCCTGTATCTTCGTCACATTTTCTCGCTAAACCCCTTCGCTTTTTGGCACCTTTTAGTGAACCATTCCATATTCTCTGTGTCAGCTTTCCCTCTGTTGATCCGAGGCAGAATCACTGTGTTTATACGCCTTCGTTGTAGAGGTCAGAACTTTCCAACAAAATGCCCTAGTTCCTGCCTACTGAACTCAGTTAATGTTGCCATAGGAGTTGTTGAGTTCTGTTTAGGTTCCACGATTATATTTCTTTGTCGTTGGGTGTCCATGTGGACAGAAGTTCCCCCATTTCTCTCCCACAACCAGACCTAAAGTAACCAAACTTCCATCATATATCAAAATACTGGAAAGAGAAAAACATATCTGAGTGTGCTGCCCTCAAAAAACAATTACAGAATTTGTATGATTGAATTAACAATGCCATTGGGTTCCAGAAGAGTCACATTAAACAAATTATGTCACAAAAACTAAACAAAATATATTGTATGATGTAGAAATTAACGAAATATATAGTATTATGTCACAAAAAAGTACAAATAATGCCACACAAAGCTAGTTACGTCATAGAATTTTATGAAAATGATACACAGACTTGATCATAGCCGTTACTAAAAACTCACTAGATTAGCTGTATCACCGAGCGTTACACAAGAAATTACATTACATTACATATATCACAGATGGTCGCAAAAGATTCACTTTAATTTGAATATATCACAGATTCCATTAAGGTAATCATGTCACAATGGGGTACACAAAATTACATTAAAGTTATATCACAGAGAGAAATCAAAGAATATCCGGGGGAAAAAAATGTTATCAATATCTATTTAAAATTTCTGTTTGTGTGCCAATAATATGCAAATATGCAGGGGATATGCAAAACAAGGTCACAAAAGCAGAAAGTCAAAAACTCCCAATACACTAATATTAAATTTCACAATTAATTATGCAACAGCTGTGGACCCATAGGGATTTCCATAGAATAAATCCCAAATTATCCTTAATGAAACGTGAGATTCTACAGATATAGAAGACGAACCTGGAATTAAATTCTGCCATTAATTACAGACAGACCTTTCGTAACAGATGAAATCCTTCGAGAGGAGGGGGACACTACAGCCAATAGAGGTCAAGGGGATGTTATTCCGTCATGGGGAAAACGCCTCCCGTCGCTCCCTGACTCTTTAGTATTAGCATGTTCTTACCCTTGTTCGATATGCCTCGTTGCCTTCTTGTTTGGCCTTGATTGGCCTCTCTTAATGGTCATGTTACGGCATGTCAAGGGTAATTAAGCCTTTCTCCTATCATCATCCTATCCATCCGCTGCTCGAAATGTTAAAAGAACTCTGGTTATACACTAGAAGAACTGAAATATATAATATATGCATATGGCGTTCACTGATAGATTTCACTGGTTCTTTTCATCAGCAGGCTAATGAAAAATGTATAACTTTTTTCTTATGTTGTCAATAAGCTACTATGAAAGACGGGATACGAATGCATGGGGTATGAATAATACATTAGGCACTAATGAATTATTTACCAATGTAGCCATTTAACAAGAAACAGACACTTATTTACAAATAAGGTAATGGTATTTCACAAAGTCATCTTGAACCCTTACTTCGGCTTCGTTAATCTACGGTAATTTACATCCAAGAACACAGAAGGTACGACCCTTGAACACTGCCTGTACGACCCTTAGGCATGACGCTGTGTCCTTGGCTTTGGTCGTCAAGTGTGAGGTTAAAGTTCGCGACGGTACGTCGTGCTCAAGGGGTAGTAATTGTTTCTCGACCAGATGTAGCCGTGGGACGTATCATATATATATATATATATATATATATATATATATATATATATATATATATATATATATATATATATATATATATATATATATAATATATATATATATATATATATATATATATATATATATATATATATATATATATATATATATATATATATATATATATATAAATCTATTTTTTTATTCATCTATTTATTATACTTTGTCGCTGTCTCCCGCTTTAGCGAGGTAGCGCAAGGAAACAGACGAAAGAATGGCCCAACTCACCCACACACACATGTATATACATACACGTCCACACACGCACACACACACACACACACATATATATATATATATATATATATATATATATATATATATATATATATATATATATATATATATATATATATATATATATTATCGTATACTATGACAGAAAACGGACCTATGTTTCCCTAACAAATAATAAAGACCAATCTAAATATTGAATAAACGCGTAATATTTCTTTTTGTAGATATCTATTATAAGAATTACAATGTTTTGTTATATCAAAAGATACATCACGCATCTAAACTCTTTTTTAGTACAACAATTCATCGTAAGATAAAAGAATAAGAAGAGTCAAGATGCATTTCTCTTAAAAGAATCGCTTATCTCCCCACATCCGAAAATTTATGAACCTAAAAATTTTTCAAGTGAAAATCACATGTGTAAAAAATAGATAAAAAAAAGAGATGTCGCGCTTCGTGAATTTGTTGGACATATGTCCCTAATGCTTATTACTCAGGCTGCTTGTTCATAGAGGCAATTTCCTTTGAGTTTAGATGGGAGTTTCGCCTAGTCAGTGTACGAGGTGTGCGACTATGTTGACCCCAAAGCCAGCTGAAAGGTATTTATTGGCGACGTAGCTTAGTGCGGGTATGGCAGAAGCGACCTGATGGCCGGAGCATGTCCCTCCTCCCGCCTCTCTCTCTCTCTCTCTCTCTCTCTCTCTCTCTCTCTCTCTCTCTCTCTCTCTCTCTCTCTCTCTCTCTGTGGTAGCAAGTACAGTTACCAACCGACCATGGAGGTATATCACTGGTACTACCCACATGGATATTGGGAGGCGTAGCAACGGCTGCGTAGTGAGCTGGCTCACTTTGGTGGCTGTCAAGTGTCACTCCTTTGGCCCTGGTGGCTGTCTTTTCTATCTGCCTCACCCACAAGTGGGATGCTGGCCTTCAGTCCTCAAACAATTAAAAATCTCCTTCAAGGATGGAACAAGAGTTACATAAGAGTTACGTAACCACACAGACCCATGGCCCTTAGCGAGGGGGTCCGGCCTTAACACTACTGAAGAGATGCAGTCTCTTTCGAAGCAGAAGAAGAAACAGAAAAAAAAAGAAGAAAAGAATAAGAAAGCGAAAGCTGAAATTCCTTTGACTCTTTTTAATCAATGACATCAAATATCTACAGAAATACTTGTGATCAGAGAGAAAACCATCCATGAACTTCAAGAGAAAATGAGAAGACGTTTCAAACACTACCAGGACGTTGTATGTAAAGCTGTAACAAGATAGAGAGATCATAGCGATCCCACTCCCCCAAGATGGGATGAGCCTGTGTTTGCCTCCAAGAGATGGGGAGGAGAGGGGGGGGGAGGGAGATAGAGCTGGTCTTGATGCAGATATGAAATACACAAGAAAGCAAAGGTTCGAGAGAACACAAGCACTCTCCTTTATGGCATGAGAAGGAATGTACCATCCAGTTCTTATGTCTTACTCGTCTCTAAAGGATGGGGGTCGCTTTGGATCCAGGACTGGGAAAAATACACGAGTGTTGGGACGGCGAGATATCACAACCAGAGAAGAATGGAAGTCCGAACTGTTCAAAGTAGAATCAGAGGTAAAGAGAGGCACCAAAATGATGCTTTGTGAATTGGAATACTTACTTGCTTATTTCACTTACTTACTTACTTAATTATTTTACTGACATACTTATTTTACTGACTTACTTACTTAAATTAAGAGTACTTAAACGACGAGATCCTGCCAAAGGACGGGGCTAGAGCCATCACCGCAGGAGATTATAGAGTTATGTACGACAGCAGTGCGAGTTAGGTGTTGTCAAGTGTTACTGAGAACCAGCGGCCCCCGTGTTGTGGGTCAGGCAAAAAAGAAGATGCAGCTACCTGGGCCAAAGAGTTGCAGCTTAATAGCCACTGAAGTGATGGCTCAATGCGCAGCCGTCACTAACCCACCCGAGAGAGAGAGAGAGAGAGAGAGAGAGAGAGAGAGAGAGAGAGAGAGAGAGAGAGAGAGAGAGAGAGAGAGAGAGAGAGAGAGTTATAGAGTCATTAGTGGGGGGGAAAGATGATGAAAGGTATATTTTTCACGAGTTGTTAGGAAATCTTGGCCAGGAACCAGAGGGTTCTATTAGAGGGAGAAGAAGAAGGGGCTCAACACCTCTCCCTCCTGTATAATGGAACGTTTAAAGTCACAAATGGTAGACTGTCCTGGCGGAAATAAAAACCCGGGTGAAATCTAGGTGAAGGAGAATGTTTTCATGCTTGACGGCCTCAGAATACGAGCGGTAACACCATAGACAACGAGAAGAGACACAGGCTTAATGCAGGAAGGAGTGAATGCCTTCATAACCACACCAATAATCTCGTGCGTTCTGCAAGCAGGAGAGCATCGTGCACGAAGAGGCAACAGCCATCCTACGAAAGAGAACCTCTGATGCACAGGCGGTTAATTCTAATCCTCACAGTACGGCCGTCAACCCATCATACTCTTCACTATAGGAATATTTTTAGAAATAATTCATCTCTAAAGATATATGGCTTGTATAAGCTATGGGCCTTCCACTCTATAAATCACTCTTTGATTCCATGTGAGTCACACGAGTGAATTACATACTGTATGAAAATATATGCCCAAAAGCACACATGATGATGAAAGAAAAATCAAAATAACCATGACAGAGAACTCGTGAAACATGTATCTTTAAGACTTAGGTGTGATCTGTAACATCTACTACAAATACGTACGCTCCTACTACATTGCTATAACACCAAAATAATCAAACACTAACGACAGATCATAAATTTCGTTAACTAACAGTTCAACCTAAAGTCAATTAAAAGTCGGTATTATGTTTGGTTACTTATTATGAAGACTTCATTTCACAATCAGGGATTTGCATTTTTGATAAAACAAATCATATTATCAAATGTACTGCAATTTGGAAGAATGAATGTAGTTGCTTAAAAGTAATTATACTACAAACTATATTGTAATTTGTTAAATGAATCAAGTTGCTTAAGTAACTATAATACAAAGTGTGCTGCATTTTTGGTAACACGAATCAAGTTGCTTAAGATATCACAACACTAACTGTAATGTATTTGCGATATAGTAAATCAAGATTTCTTAAAGGATTCAGGTCATTAACCATACTATAATGTTGGCATAATGAATGATGCTGCTTAAGTGACCATATCATGAATTGGACTGCAATTTTGATGTATTGAATTCCAGATTGAGAAGCCTCTAGGGAGTCGAGTCTGCATTACTGAAATCCTCGTTAATGCCATCTTGTTTAAGTGGACTCATGGTTTATAGGATCGTTGAGAACAAGGCCCTTCGTTTCTAGATATATACTCCAGCTT
The DNA here is from genome assembly GCF_036320965.1 of Panulirus ornatus. Classification (NCBI taxonomy): domain Eukaryota; kingdom Metazoa; phylum Arthropoda; class Malacostraca; order Decapoda; family Palinuridae; genus Panulirus; species Panulirus ornatus. The sequence goes on along the minus strand of NC_092231.1, from coordinate 23,855,350 downwards.
ACGGGATCAGGTTAGTAGAGGTCAAAGGTTCCCCGGGACCTTAATAAGAGAAACCCTACCTTATTGGGTCCAGGATAACAGAGCCTAGCTTAATGGGACCAGTGTACGAGAAATCTTGGCTTATTGGATCCTGGATACTATATATACCCTAGCTTAATGGATCCAGTATATGAGAAATCCTAACTCACTGGGTCACAGGTGGTAGATAACCTAGATATTTCTGATTTAGATAAGTCCTGTCTCATTGGATCTTGGTGGAAGATAAACATTCCTGTGTTGCTGACTAGCCAGAATCGTACCAAGGTCTGGTGACCTAACATTCTGATATAAAACGTCCTGTACAAAAAGATTAATCCTAATCACACATGTCCTGTATAATCAAAGATTCTACTCAGCCTCTAGGGTTCTGGGTAACCTGCATCCTTGTTAAATGGGTTCTGGATAACGAAGGTCGTAGTTGATTAACTGTTAACTCATCCAGTCTCATCATACCGGATCCTGATACAGAAATAAAAGATAAGCTTACTAGGCCCTGGAGAACCTGTACCCTACTTCACTGAGTCTTGAATAATCGGGATCTTAATAAACTATTTCGTGGATAACAAAGATAACAGTACATTAGTACACGAATGTCGAAACTCTCAGTACAAATAGTCCACGGATAACCAATGCCCTATTACATTAGTTCACCGAGACCCAGTGCCATACTTCAACATGTCCTCGAAGACACCCCCGTCTCTCTATCTCACCAGGTCAGAACCAGTGACACAGTTCACCAGGTCCTCGACGCCCCCGTCTCTCAATTTCACAAGGTCAGAACCAGTGCCAATATGACTTAACATAAGGAATGCTTTATCAATCAGTAGAGGTGTTGAAAGCTGTACCACACTTTATCTAACTCCATGAGTGACATTATATAAACCTATGTAAATCTTACTATTCCATAGAATTTCTTTTCCACTATTACAAACAGCTTCGCATACCTCCTTCCCTGGGATTTCCTCATGCAAGAGCCAAAGAACTCTGGTATTTCTCTTCTACAATCACAAACATCCTCGAAAGGATCCAGGTGTCTGTTGCTGTTTCCATTCCTTTGTACTCTGGGTTTCTGTAGCCAGAATCTTGGTTTACATTTTTTCTGGTAACGATCCTAGTTTACATGTCTTAGTTTACTTAATTTTCTATTCTATTCTCGGTTCTTGGATAACCAATGCTTGGTTTACACTCTTCATTGAAACCTTGAAAAATTATCTGATAAGGTCTACAAATTCTAGTTAAAGTTGTCTAGATTATCATAAAACCCTTGTTTACCGGGAAGAGGAGATTGAATAACTGAGATCCTTCACTACGAAGGTCCTAGACACCTAGATATATCTAGTTAATCAACTCTTGAATGAAAGGCATGGTAGTCAGCCATCATTATAATGTACTAGCAGCCAAATTAATCCCGTCAATCATACCTTGAATAAAAAACAAAGCACTGATTATAAAAAGGTCAAGGCTAACCACGAACTTAGACTGATGTTAAAATTTCTAAATAATTATAGATTTTATTTCTTGCACTATTACTTCTGACTATAGTCAGGTTTCTTTTTGTATACAACGGAACATTAGTTCTCATTAAATAGAGTCAGTCCCTCTCCTGGTTATACTCTCAGATTATACTCCAGATTTTCCTCGGATTTTTGACGATTATATCCTTGGATTTTCCTCGGATTAAACCCTTGGATTATTATACCCTCCAATCTCTCTCAGATTATACCTTCGGATTTCCCTCGCATTTCCATCTGATTCTACCCTCGGGTTTTCATCTCGGCCGCAATTCTATATTTCTTTCGACTACCTAACCCATTTTTGTCTACCAGGTCCTGCAAACACTATATCTTCCACCAAAGTCTTGGATAACGAGGGTCCTACCTTACCAGGACCTTCTTAGCAAAGATGATGATTCAACAGGTCTTCGTTAGCAATGACAATGATTTACCAGGTCTTCGTTAGCAAAGATGCTATTTCACCCTGTGTCTGTTAACAAGGATCTTAGTTTAGCAGGTCTGTGCTAGTAAGGTTCATAGCTAAGCAGGTCCTGTTACCTAATATTGTTATTCATTTTTTGGTCAATAAGGATCGTAGTTTTTCAGTTTTTGGTTAACAAACTCAAGAGATTTCCAGGTCTTTGTTACCAAAGACCCTAGTTTACAAGGTCTATGTTAGCAAAGACCCTAGTTTACAAGGTCTATGTTAGCAAAGACCCTAGTTTACAAGGTCTATGTTAGCAAAGAGCCTAGTCTACCAGGTTCCACGGAACCAAGATCCTATTTCAGCGTTCCAGGATTTTCTTCATCCTAATGTAAATGTATTTCCGATCAACAGGATCCTATTAGACTGGATGCTGGGTAATCAGAAACCTAATCCACTCGATTCTGGATAAAAAGATTCCACTTTGCCAGATCCTGGATAACAGAGAACCTAGCTCCTGGATAATCGCCGATTGTACCGTACGTCATCTGACTTTCCTATCATTTTGTGAGGAGAATTTCTCCTAAATAATAGAAATTTTCTATTACCTTAAAGAGTACAGCAGAAAATACGGAAAATCGTAACTGTAAAATCAAGCTGTAAAAAAATATAGCAGAAACTTCAGCAGTAAAGTATGTAACAGTCACGCGATACATGAAAGTACAGTAAAATACCTAATACTTTTCTACAGTTTTACGGATGGAAATCTACAAGAAATAAGACCAACAAAGAAACATTTAACTAAAGCAAAGCGAATCAGTGTGTTTGCTGCTGCTTACACATACGAGGTGCTACACATGGCTCTCATAAATTAGAACAAGTGACACATATGATTCATAATCAGCAGCTGGCGAGATACAGCCAGTGTCTGCCTTGGACAAACAACTGCATCCATCTTCCCACAGCTGTAGTGCCTCCTCATCATTATTACCATTTCCTTTCCTCTCGCGTCTTGCAGACAGAAGGTCCAACTTATGGATGTCTGTTGTACGGGGAAATAATTCTCGCTTTGTGTCCACTTGATGATTTATATGACCCTCACTCACTGTGGCAACGTGAACACTCAGATAAGTTATGACGATCAGGAAGCATAAGTGTTAAAATGTAATCTGTGATAAAGAGTAAAGTGTTTCTAAGCAGTGGATGCTTTTGTGAATACACACACACACACACACACACACACACACACACACACACATCATATGTATATATATATATATATATATATATATATATATATATATATATATATATATATATATATGATTGTGTGTGTGTATGTATGTGTGTGTGTGTGTGTGTGTGTGTGTGTGTGTGTGTGTGTGTGTGTGTGTGCGCGCGCGTGTGTGTGTGTGTGTGTGTGTGTGTGTGTGTGTGTGTGTGTGTGTGTGTGTGTGTGTGTGTGTGTGTGTGATTCTACTTGAAGAGTAGATGTGTTAGACCTAACAGATAGCCGAGTACTTAACCCGGGGATCAAACTAAAACAAGGAAAAGATGATATGAGACGTCCTCTACCTTTATTGGTTGGAGCCGCATCTATCAGTCTGATCGATGAATACTTAAACCTAAGTGTGTTTGGTGAACACATTAACATCACTTTGTTTAATGAACACACAACTATCAGCCTCCCTGCTTAATGTGTACATGGCAAACACCTTCTCTGCTCCTGTTTACATAAGTACTCAATATAATTGTTTACCATTCATGAATGCAAGTGCCACTTTACCGACTTTTTTTCACAGGAATATCAGTCACTTCTTTATGTTTGTGTGACTAACATTGTAAGATAAACTGAAGCCAAACTTATCCACCGTAGTTCAGGCTAACTGTGACTACACCCAGGTGGATATTATACACGGGACATGCATTGCTGATGGGTATCCTAGTCAGCGCTGTCTCCCGCGTTTGCGAGGTAGCGCAAGGAAACAGACGAAAGAAATGGCCCAACCCACCCCCATACACATGTATATACATACGTCCACACACGCAAATATACATACCTACACAGCTTTCCATGGTTTACCCCAGACGCTTCACATGCCTTGATTCAATCCACTGACAGCACGTCAACCCCGGTATACCACATCGCTCCAATTCACTCTATTCCTTGCCCTCCTTTCACCTTCCTGCATGTTCAGGCCCCGATCACACAAAATCTTTTTCACTCCATCTTTCCACCTCCAATTTGGTCTCCCTCTTCTCCTCGTTCCCTCCACCTCCGACACGTATATCCTCTTGGTCAATCTTTCCTCACTCATTCTCTCCATGTGACCAAACCATTTCAAAACACCCTCTTCTGCTCTCTCAACCACGCTCTTTTTATTTCCACACATCTCTCTTACCCTTACGTTACTTACTCGATCAAACCACCTCACACCACACATTGTCCTCAAACATCTCATTTCCAGCACATCCATCCTCCTGCGCACAACTCTATCCATATATATATATATATATATATATATATATATATATATATATATATATATATATATATATATATCCTTCCTTCATAGTATTCGCCATTTCCCGTGTCAGCGAGGTAGCGTTAAGAACAGAGGACTGGGCCTCTGAGGAAACATCCTCATCCAGTCCCCTTCTCTGTTCCTTCCTTTGGAAAAAAAACAAAAAAAGAGAGGGGAGGATTTCCAGCCCTCCGCTCCCTTCCCTTTTAGTCGCCTTCTACGACACGCAGGGAATACGTGGGAAGTATTCTTATATATATATATATATATATATATATATATATATATATATATATATATATATATATATATATATATATATTTACAAATGGATTGGGATGGTGAGTACGGAGTAGGCGAGGGCTCTGGAGCTTAATTCTTGCAACTTTCGGTGTGGGCAGAAGCATTCTTCAGAGAAATTGTGTACTATACAAAGCCATAAGACTCTATTTGGTCTAGATAACTTGCCAGCTACCTCTCTCAACACCTTCACGTCTAATAGTCTCTCCTTTGCACGCCAATGGATGAGCATATAATCCAATGATGCCCGTTAACTCTCAGTTCCACGCAGCCACGTATACTTATGTATACAAATTTATTGAAAACCAGGTATTCCAATCATCAATCCCTTTTCCATACACAACTGGACAAGCTTGGATAATCTTCATCTACAGTTGGCATGCTATATCCCACCACTTACATACTAAAGTGCCATATTGCTCACTCTGGCATTCAAATCTCCCACCACTAAAAATATATATATACATATATAAACCCGAGAATCGAACCCTGGACCATCTATGTGGCAGCTAGGTAGCCTAATCCCCCAGGCCGCAATGAGTTTAAAAGCGCGACTCCTCCGTAACCAGTCGCTGATTCACGGATTTTGCTGATGCGTCACGCAAAGGATGCGTGACGCATCAGCCAGATCCGTGAATCAGCGCGTGGTTATGGAGGAGACGCGGTTTTAAGCTAATCTTGGCTCGGGGGTTAGACTACTTGGCTGCGATACAGATGATCCAGGGTTCGATTCTCGGGGTATATTTGTAAATAGTTTACACCATATATCAAATATACATTACATGGTTTACATATAATATATATATATATATATATATATATATATATATATATATATATATATATATATATATATATATATATATATGATTTATAATTGCTCCAGGACGCACACTTTTCTTGAAAGGATTATGGAGTTGCTCCAAAACCCTTTTTCCAGGAATACCTACATTTCCATGGTTGCGTTACTTTCACTAACAGGAAGATGATGGACTCCTTTGGGACGAGAAATTTTTCGATGAGACTGTACTCCCGATGATACAGCCTAACCAAAGGTGACTTTCCAATAGCGGTGTGACCCTAAGCAGATGAAGACCGATAATACACACACACACACACAAGCATATCATATACACCAATTTTCAAAACTATGACTCAATTAATTCACAAACTTTTAAAGAATACTGAATGATTTGTAAAGAAAAAGAAAAGTCTGGAAAATACGAACTCTTTCCAGAAATCTTGAACGTTTTTAAATAAAAGAAAATCAGAAAAAGAATAGAAAATTTTACGTGAATCAAGTCATCCATTTATGGCAAACACCGACAACAACGTAGTCTGACTGAGATGTTTCCAACGAGGAACAGCGAGGCACCGAGGGTTCTCCTCCTCCAGTACATCTTCAGTGTCACCATCTGTTACCTAGACATCTCGTCCTTGCAGATCGACGAGGCCGGGACTGGATGTACGGCACCTTCATACCTCACACTCCATCACCCTCCCGCCTGATGTATTGCACCGACGTCGTACTGAGATCGCAGTTTGCGCCTCTTCCTCTGAGAGGGTGGTGACGTACGGGGCCTCGTCACACAGTCAGCAGGAATAGATTGCGTTGTTCCAGCCTCACCTTCCATCCTGAGGAGGTCGTTCCAGGACGAGACGTCTACCGAAGTTGAGGAAAAGAATTCAAAGCAATATATATATATATATATATATATATATATATATATATATATATATATATATATATATATATATATATATATATATAGTGGTAACAGGTGAAGAATTGTCTGCATTCGCAGTCTCATCCAGTAAGTTATTTCATTCCTCCAGACGTTCAGCGGTGTCAAAGTGCTTCCTGACATCCTATCTTCACAAGTTTCCCGCTTAATTTCCTGTTGTGAACTTAGGCTACTCTTCCTTTGCATCTTTCACGAACAGTTCAGCGTCGTCGTTGTCATCATGAGTTTTGAAGTTTAAAATTCTGTGATCAAGTCTTCCTTTCGTTCTCTTCTTCATCGTGGGCTTGCCTTTAAGCTCTCCTTCAAGCATAGCTCTCTTATTTCACGTGAGCATCTTTGATGCCCTACTCTGGACTTTCCCCTTTCTGATCTGTATATTGCGTCAGGTGCAGTGCATACTTTGATTTAGGTCTAGTATATGGTGTGATTAGTTCAAAGACTATTTCTTCCTCCTTGTGTTTAAAAATCATTTTCACGAAACCCAGCAGAAAAACTGCCTTGGGAGTTCTTCCAGATGTTTTCCATTGATTGACGTGGTATCATGTCACCTCTTTCAAACATAAAATCATATTTGTTTTCAAGAAAGATCATAATCATATCTCAGGCTCTTTTCAGTATGTTCTATCATCTCTACATTACATTTGATTTGGTTGATTATGTTGGAGCTTGTCTTGGTTCCTTTGTGAGGCGAAGCATTATTGCTCATTCTTTTACGTCTCTCATGACTTTGGAGAGGCCACACGAAGCTAGAGGATTGCAGAGCTCCCCTAGCTATGCAGACAGAGCAGGGTGTTAGGAGATGGTAATGTCAGACGGGAAGCATAGTAAGCTGTATGATAGCAGAAAATGTTGAAGAGACCACACGAGTGTATAAATCTCTTCCCGAACAGTGCAAATAGGTAAATACACACACACACACACACACACACACACACACACACACACACACACACACACACACACACACACACATACACACACGCTCACACATGCACATGGAAGATGAGGAGTAAAGCACTGCATAAACTCTCAGTTTATGGCCGTTTTAATCTTCCACACCACAACATCTGCCAGCATGGATGACAGAACTGGGATTAAGATATCCAGATTCAGCACATGTTGCACACTCATCAACGCTTCACACTTACCCACCGGCCACCACATATATTTTCCTGCCTCAGCCTAAGCTTACTCTGTCTTTGTAGGTTGCAAGAACCTGATAATTCCTGAGAGTAGGAGAGAAAGAGTACTGCCCACGTATCCCCTGTGTGTTGTAGAAGCGGACGGAACGCGGGGACCGTGAAACTTCTACCCAATGTACATTCACTTTCTAAGAGTAGAAACAGACGGAGCCAAGTGAGGATAGGAGCAAATTGAGGATTTTTTTTCCTAGGAGGCTCAATCGTCTGTTCGTTACACTGCTAATGGCGGGACAAGGCGAGGAGGCATTTGAGCAAAAATAAAAATCATTTTTCAAACAGACGCCTAATTAAGCAGTGTTCTTTGTTGTACATGTTACAACAGATTTTTTTTGACAGAATAACACTCCGTGCCAGCTCACGACATGCGATCTTTATTCTCATTTATCTCGTACTATTTTAACCTTTCTTCTTTATCGTTGCTATTCCGTATGGCCATAATGATTCATCAAACTTTCCTTTTTTCCCCTTTGCCTTCAATTCTCCTTAATCACCTCGCTCCCTTCCCTTATCTATATTACCTGTTTGATTCTCCAATATATCTCAACTCTTTTCCGATACTAATTAAGTTAACTCCTGAATTCCCTGTCATTATTTATCCTTGGTCTTCTACCCTTCCCCTTACCGCTTATTTATCCTCTGTTTTTCCTTATCTTCTATCATCATTATGATGCTTGTCTCATTTCTTACACCTGCGTCCTGCACCCCTACATCCACCCTAGTTTGTGGTGTTATTGGCCTCTACCCCTCTTCCCACTTTATCCTCCCCACATCCTTCCCTTTCGCTTACCTCACCTACCACCCTTCCCTGGTCACACTCCTTAATCACATCTCGCCTCTCTCCCTCTAATTCACTCCCCTCCTCCTGCTCTTACCAATTACCTTATCGCCGTCCCTATGCTAATACTGTCACATACGCTATCCTCGTTAGTAATACTATATCCATGACTGAACTCGCATCAGTACCTGGACATATCTCATCCGACACTCACTTTAAAGTCTCAAAACTTAGAATTTTAATACAGGGAGCAGCGCTACCTCTCAGGGACACGACTGTTACTCACGTCTGCTATGCGAGGTTCCGACACAAGATAACAGTCGTTGTTGAAGGACAACCTGACACAGCGGCACGAGGAACACTTCTCTATCTAGCGGGGTTCAAATTCCTGCAAAGAAGCTTGGGAACCCTCAGCCTCATGAAGTAACAAAAATGCTTCGAGTAAAAACATTGAAAAAAAAGATAATCTTTATTCCAAGATATCTTCTATCGTTAGAGCTTAAGCTGACCAAGTTGATGATGTTTTAAAAGAGCCACTGAGGAATTTTCTTTTTTGATGCGGTCGCTAGAGAGAGAGAGAGAGAGAGAGAGAGAGAGAGAGAGAGAGAGAGAGAGAGAGAGAGAGAGCAATGATACTATGAAAAAGAAAACTTTAATGAGAGGACCGACATCCACGCCAATCTTCCAGTCGATTCGCCAGACGGCTTCGAAGGGGAGGGAAAATATAAGTGGGGTCTAAAGGCAATTCCATGAGGAGAGTTTAATAACAGTCTCCCTGGGTACGGCCTCGACCAGTTCCACGTTGGTCCAGCTGACGCAGTTTTAAAAAGAAGTCGAGAGTTATTTCTTCGCTTAACTGATACACGCTTCGAGATCTCGTAGAAACTTAAATACCTAGGCTAACCTGAGCAGCTCGCTTCTTAACTTACTGTATAGATAAACGTCAGAAACAATAGTGTGGGGAAACACCTTAAAAGAACGAGTTAATTTATAATCATACTTCAACACTCATCAGCAGATGATCAAATGAATTGATCTGTGACAAAATTACTCGTGAAGAAGATACTGTTATATTCCACTCTCTAACGGAGTATAGAAGAATATTCAAGCAGAGTCGACACGTTTGTAATCACAATCTATCGCAGGATGACCAAAATACTTACATTTGTAATCGGAACATGTCACAGTATGACCAGAATACCTGCTAATAGCAGACTTCGAAAGCAATCTGGCTGTCATCGATCCCATACCCTGAAAATCTTGGGCGAACTCATTGTGTCACATTTCAGAAATTCAACAGAACAGTAGTCGAAAAATCAGACCCAAAATATCTCTGAAAAGTTTGGATAATTGAATATGGAAATGGAAGGACCTAAATGATTATATATATATATATATATATATATATATATATATATATATATATATATATTTTTTTTTTTTTTTTTCAAACTATTCGCCATTTCCCGCGTTAGCGAGGTAGCGTTAAGAACAGAGGACTGGGCCTTTTTTGGAATATCCTCACCTGGCCCCCTCTGTTCCTTCTTTTGGAAAATTAAAAAAAAAAACGAGAGGGGAGGATTTCCAGCCCCCCGCTCCCTCCCCTTTTAGTCGCCTTCTACGACACGCAGGGAATACGTGGGAAGTATTCTTAATCCCCTATCCCCAGGGATAAATATATATATATATATATATATATATATATATATATATATATATATATATATATATATATATATATTTTTTTTTTTTTTTTGCTCTGTCGCTGTCTCCCGCGTTTGCGAGGTAGCGCATGGAAACAGACGAAAGAAATGGCCCAACCCACCCCCATACACATGTATATACATACGTCCACACACGCAAATACACATACCTACACAGCTTTCCATGGTTTACCCCAGACGCTTCACATGCCTTGATTCCATCCACTGACAGCACGTCAACCCCGGTATACCACATCGCTCCAATTCACTCTATTCCTTGCCCTCCTTTCACCCTCGTGCATGTTCAGGCCCCGATCACACAAAATCTTTTTCACTCCATCTTTCCACCTCCAATTTGGTCTCCCTCTTCTCCTCGTTCCCTCCACCTCCGACACATATATCCTCTTGGTCAATCTTTCCTCACTCATTCTCTCATGCAGAAGCTGGTGACTGAGTTTGGTAAAGTGTGTGAAAGAAGAAAGTTAAGAGTAAATGTGAATAAGAGCAAGGTTATTAGGTACAGTAGGGTTGAGGGTCAAGTCAATTGGGAGGTGAGTTTGAATGGAGAAAAACTGGAGGAAGTGAAGTGTTTTAGATATCTGGGAGTGGATCTGGCAGCGGATGGAACCATGGAAGCGGAAGTGGATCATAGGGTGGGGGAGGGGGCGAAAATTCTGGGAGCCTTGAAGAATGTGTGGAAGTCGAGAACATTATCTCGGAAAGCAAAAATGGGTATGTTTGAAGGAATAGTGGTTCCAACAATGTTGTATGGTTGCGAGGCGTGGGCTATGGATAGAGTTGTGCGCAGGAGGATGGATGTGCTGGAAATGAGATGTTTGAGGACAATGTGTGGTGTGAGGTGGTTTGATCGAGTAAGTAACGTAAGGGTAAGAGAGATGTGTGGAAATAAAAAGAGCGTGGTTGAGAGAGCAGAAGAGGGTGTTTTGAAATGGTTTGGGCAGATATATATATACATATATATATATATATATATATATATATATATATATATATATATATATATATATATATATATATTATCCCTGGGGAGAGGGGGAGAAAAGATACTTCAGGCTCAGTCCTCTGTTCTTAACGCTACCTCGCTAACGCGGGAAATAGCGAATAGTATGAAAAAAAAAAAAAAACCGCTCACGCCTGGAACAAACAGAGAACGGCTTCAATTGCTCACATCCACTCTCTAGTCATCATGTAAAATGCACCGAAACCAGAGTTCCCTATCCACAGCTAAACCCCATAGACCTTGGCGTGGTTTTTTCCTGACCATTTCAAGTTCTCTGGTTGAACTCACAGACAACACTTCGCTCCTTGTATACAGCATTGCTCCAACTTGCTCTATCCTATGCATGTTTCACAGCCACCTACATGCTCAGACCCCGAGCACTCAAAACAATTCTCACTCCATCCCTCCACCTTGTCCTCGGCCTCCGTCTTTCTTCAGGTTCCCTTTACATCTGATACATATACCCGCTAAGGCAGTCTCTCTTCTCTCATCATCTCCACATGCACAAATTATCTCAGCACACCCTCTTCAGCTCTTTCAGTCATCCTCTCCTTTACTCTATCATTTCTTGCTAGATTAACCCTCCTAAAACCACAAATTATCCTCAAGCATTTAATTTCCAACACATGCACCCTCTTCCGTACTTCTCATCTTAAGCCCATGCCTTGCATCCATACAACGCTTTCCTGACCACAGGACCATCAAACATCTGTATCTTTGCCTCAGAGACACTGACTGCTCTTTCCGCACACTCTTCCAGGGTCCTAAGCCTCCTCGGGTTTCCATTCGCTGCCATATCCACTCCCAGGTATCTAAAACAGTCCACCTGCTCCACGTTCTCTCCATTCAGACTCACCCTCTAACTAGCCTGTTTCTCTCCCTTGCTAAACTTCATAACCTTACTGTTATTCACATCATATCTCAACATTAACCTATCGCATACTCTTCCAAACTCAGACACCAACCTCTGCAGTTTCTCACTTGGGTCTACTACCAGAGATGTTTCATCAGCAGACAGTAACAGACTAACCTCACGAGCCTCCCCATCCTTAAGAAACTGGAGACCCGACCGTCCATCGAAGCCTCTCGAAAATGACTTTCCTCACAACCCCATTTACATTCAGGTTAAACAACCGTGGCGACAAAACATAAAAGGATCGAGAGATCAAAATTATAACTATGTGAGCAAACCACCCTCGCTAGTGTAGTGTTGTAGGGAAGCCTCCAGTGTGTAATCCACTCCGCCTCAGAAAGAAAAAGTTTCTGAACGATCTTTTAGGTTTTTTGAATATAATGTTGACCATAAGTAGAGGACGTTTAATGTCTGGTGGCTGACTATAAATCATATCCACATTTTTTCCAAGAGATTAACAATTTTACAACGCGCGGAAATATCTAACAGCAAAGTCAACAGTCCATCCCAGGAAGGACTAAATACGTAGTAAGATGGTGTGTGTGTGTGATCGTAAAATAATCTTGATCCGAAGAAGGTGTTCAAGTCTTGTCGACTGGTTGTTACAAAGTGACATCTTTTGGCCTTAACGACCCTGAAAATCGATAGGCCTTGAGCCCAACTAACTACCCAACCATCCACCCCATAAATAAAATCTCCGTCGGCTAATGATGGTAATCTCCTCTAACATGGCTGTGCTACTCAATAACCTCTCCCTGGTCCAACGTAGTCTTGCTTTTTCCACAAGAATTACTAACGTAATATTTTCTAACTTTCACAAATTCGTCAAGAACATCTGTCTCGTTATAGTACCAGGACTTGTTACTCACCACAAAGCTTGAATTAAGAAAGGAATTGACCTTCTGTCTTTTTTCATTTCCTTTCTTTTTCATACGAGTTTTGATGACTATGTGTTTCAAAGTTTTCCTTCGGTTTGAAACTTCCTTTATCTTCTACTATTCGCACCACCTCGTCTCAGTATAATCTATCATTAGTTTATGAACATGACGAACAGACGAATAGACATGTCAATCAGACTCCCCCCTCCCCCTCTCTTTCTATCCACCATTTCTAATCATTACTCAACAAACAACAAAGTTACAAAAGTTTTCTACGATTATAAGCAAACTGCTATATTTGGAAAAAGAAATCTTTCGCCCTCAGAAACCGCTGGACTGATCCCTTAAAATCTAACATGATCAAGTGCTTAATCTCTTGAGGAAGATGGTACGACGCGACGCCTTGAGTACGGTCCACGGCCAGGATGTCATATCCAAGGATCGTACCGTCCAAGTCAAGGGTCTGACCATCGTACTCAAGGGATGATAAGAAAAGAAAAATGAAATTGCGACGAGGACACCTCAACACACTAACGCTAATGGTAGAAAGATGAGAGGTGCACACAGAAAACACAGAGGCAGCCGACTGAGAGCGAGAGAGAGAGAGAGAGAGAGAGAGAGAGAGAGAGAGAGAGAGAGAGAGAGAGAGAGAGAGAGAGAGAGAGAGAGAGAGAGAGAGAGAGAGAGAGGATACGGCGAGGGCACCATACAGCACCGCGTGCGGCAACTGCGGCGGGCAGGGAAACGGACGAATGTGAGAAGTACAACCCAAGATCCTTGGATTCACCCCACCAGGTATCCGACTACCATCGATGTCACCAGCATCTTTACCCGTTGTCCCATAAACATTTCTCGGCCACCAAGGTCGATCTCATCGTCAGTACTAGACATACAAAAAGATAGAATGCACCAGAGCGAAGCCAGGCACACTGTAAGGAGAAAAAGAAAGAGAAAAAAAAGGAGGGGAGGGTAAAGGTTTCTGGGTTCAAGAGAAGAAGGTTCCAGGAGATTGGGGAGGTGGCTTGTATGGAAGGGAAAGACTTTACAGGGAAGATAAGGCTAGAGCCTCAACGGACTCCCAAGGGTCGCTATTGGGGATCTCTTTCGATGATGAATGGTTTGGGTACAGCAGACGTCGAAGAATATAGAAGCACCTCGAAGACCCTAGAGGCTCAGATGGCGATTCGCTTTACTCGTCCATAAATATTCAAGAACTGATGATGGGAAGCTTATCTGACTTAAACAAGATTCCCGTCTTGATGGAGAGAGAGGTGGCTATCTTCAGCTTGATGCCTCAATCTTCATTAGTAGGAGCATCCCTACGCGAATGAGGGAGAAAAGGAGGGAAAGAAATAGTGACGTTATCTGGAATCACAAATGGCACACTATTTGTAAATGACCCAAAGTAAAAGGAGAGACAAATCTACGGTTGTTAACCACACAGTTCAATGTGGTAGTAACGAATAGACCTAAAGAAACGAGGTAAGGATTATATTTACATTGTTTTATGGCAGTCGAGACGGTACGGTCAACTGAATGATCTAATCTCTCTCTCTCTCTCTCTCTCTCTCTCTCTCTCTCTCTCTCTACTCCATATGTATTTGTATGGAAATGAATATTTTCTAAAGATACGTGTGTGGTGTGGTATTCTGTGGCGAGTGTAATTGCGTATTTGAAATCATCTACTTGTTTACACTCGTGGGGCCCAATCTCTTGAGCCAATTTCTAAAATCATGCAACTTCTTAAACGTATGGTGGGAAGAACACACTTTTTGTAAGAGGAGGTAAACCGTAAAATCATTACGAAAATGCCGAAAGAATTCTTTGTCTTTACGTACAGTATTAAATACGGTGGGGGAAATTTGTATATACGAATTGGGAGGAAAAAAAAAGGTACTAATCCCGCTCGAAGGCTTGACCTCCCAACTACACTGATTCTTGAAGAAGAGTTATAGACGATGACATTCAGGATCCAGTTCACGTGATAAGAATCGACTCAAGTTGAGTTGTATAAATAATTGAGGTATAAAGCTGTATGTACTTGATCCAGCCCAAGTAAATGAGATCCAATGATATGACAGACAGATTTAGATATATTTCGTATATCTAACCGCGCGCGCGGGCAGACTCACACACATACACACACACACACATGGGCTTCTAATGTTGCCTTCCAGTATAACAACACTATCAGTTAGACCATAATTAAAAGTAGGCCAAATAATCAGAAAATTTGGGAGAATTTACGCCGTTAAATGTAAGGTCATGTAAAGACCAGACCAGTAAAACAGAAACTGAGAGATGCTATTGGCATCGTCATTCAGCACGCAGAGGTGACCACAGAAATGCTATCGCTCAGCACTGGCAAGGAAAAGATCACCCTGTACACCTTAACAACCCAGTCACATTCCATCCCTCATCAGATTGTACCACCCGTAATGTCTGTCTTGATTGCGATTATGAATAACTTTAACCTATTCCCATGTAACTTTAAAGAACATCCTATCATCACCCATATCATTATGATCAAATCATTGAGGCAAGAAAACATAAGGAAAGAAGCTGAACTCACCCAGACCAACCTCCTCCTCAAAACCTCCCTTGACAACAACTCCCCCCCCCCTCACCCTCCACCCCACTTCCCCACCACTTTCCCTTACCGTCCATGGACGTAGTGTCTGCTCTGTCATGGCGGTAACTGGGTGCACAGGCCTGTACAGTGCTTGTGTTAGTAGTTGAAACTAAGTTAACGCTTTATACCTGATGAAGAAGATTTCTTCCGTGAAACGTTTAGTGTATCGTAAAGTTTCACTAAACTGGATAATCTTCACTCTTACTGAAGTGCGATTACTCCTTAAGGAAATGTTCCTGAAAGTTCAGCTGTCATTCACGATTTTCCCGACAGCCCATGACTGCGCTACCTCCAGTAGCAAGGAAATGTAGATTGCTTTAGAAGGAAAACCCCCTCTGATGTAACCTCGTTTAAGCGCAGTCCAGTAATACCTACATATATATATATATATATATATATATATATATATATATATATATATAGAAGCTGGTGACTGAGTTTGGTAAAGTGTGTGGAAGAAGAAAGTTGAGAGTAAATGTGAATAAGAGCAAGGTTATTAGGTACAGTAGGGGTGAGGGTCAAGTCAATTGGGAGGTGAGTTTGAATGGAGAAAAACTGGAGGAAGTGAAGTGTTTTAGATATCTGGGAGTGGATCTGTCAGCGGATGGAACCATGGAAGCGGAAGTGGATCATAGGGTGGGGGAGGGGGCGAAAATTTTGGGAGCCTTGAAAAATGTGTGGAAGTCGAGAACATTATCTCGGAAAGCAAAAATGGGTATGTTTGAGGGAATAGTGGTTCCAACAATGCTGTATGGTTGCGAGGCGTGGGCTATGGATAGAGATGTGCGCAGGAGGATGGATGTGCTGGAAATGAGATGTTTGAGGACAATGTGTGGTGTGAGGTGGTTTGATCGAGTAAGTAACGTAAGGGTAAGAGAGATGTGTGGAAATAAAAAGAGCGTGGTCGAGAGAGCAGAAGAGGGTGTTTTGAAATGGTTTGGGCACATGGAGAGAATGAGTGAGGAGAGATTGACCAAGAGGATATATGTGTCGGAGGTGGAGGGAACGAGGAGAAGAGGGAGACCAAATTGGAGGTGGAAAGATGGAGTGAAAAAGATTTTGTGTGATCGGGGCCTGAACATGCAGGAGGGTGAAAGGAGGGCAAGAAATAGAGTGAATTGGAGTCATGTGGTATACAGGGGTTGACGTGCTGTCAGTGGATTGAAGCAAGGCATGTGAAGCGTCTGGGGTAAACCATGGAAAGCTGTGTAGGTATGTATATTTGCGTGTCTGGACGTGTGTATGTACATGTGTATGGGGGGGGGGGGTTGGGCCATTTCTTTCGTCTGTTTCCTTGCGCTACCTCGCAAACGCGGGAGACAGCGACAAAGTATAAAAAAAAAAAAAAAAAAAAAAAAAAAAAAAAAAAAATATATATATATATAGATATATGCATGTGTGTGTGTGTGTGTGTGTGTGTGTGTGTGTGTGTGTGTGTGTGTGTGTGGATGAGTGGATTGGGTGTTTGCTCTGAAGGATGTGTGATAAATACTTAGAAAAACAAATGGATTTGTATGTAGCATTTATGGATCTGGAGAAGGCATACGATAGAGTCGACAGAAATGCTCCGTGGAAGGTATTAAGAGTATATGGTGTGGCAGGTAAGTTGCTAGAAGCAGTGAAAAGTTTTTATCGAGGATGTAAGTCATGAGTACGAGTAGGAAGAGGGGAAAGTGACTGGTTCCCAGTGAATGTCGGTTTTCGGCAGGGGTGCGTGATGTCTTTATGGTTGTTTAATTTGTTTATGGATGGGGTGGTTAGGGAGGTGAATGCAAGAGTTTTGGAGCGAGGGACAATATGCAGTCTGTTGTGGAAGAGAGGGCTTGGAAAGTGAGTCAGTTGTTGTTCGCTGATGATACAGCACTGGTGGCTGATTCGGGTCAGAAACTGCAGAGGCTCGTGACTGAGTCTGGTAAAGTGTGTAAAAGAAGAAAGCTGAGAGTAAATGTAAATAGGAGCAAGGTTATTAAGTTCAGTAGGGTTGAGGGACAAGTCAATTGGGAAATAAGTTTGAATGGAGAAAAACTGGAGGAAGTGAAGTGTTTTAGATATCTGAGTGTGGATTTAATAGCGGATGGAACCATGGAAGCGGAAGTGAGTCACTGGGTAGGTGAGGGGGCGAAGGTTCTGGGAGCTTTGAAGAATGTGTGGAAGGCGAGAACGTTATCTTGGAGAGCAAATATGGGTATATTTGAAGGAATAGTTGTTAGTTGTTCCAACAACGTTATATGGTTGCGAGGCGTGGGCTGTAGATAAAGTTGTGCGGAGGAGGGTGGATGTGCTGGAAATGAGATGTCTGAGGACAATACGTGGTGTGAGGTGGTTTAATCGAGTAAGTAATGAAAGGGTAAGAGAGATATGTAGTAATAAAAAGAGTGTAGTTGAGAGAGCAGAAGAGGGTGTATTGAAATGGTTTGGTCATATAGAGAGAATGAGTGAGGAAAGATTGAATGTGGCTTCTGTTGCCTTTTCCTAGCGCTACCTCGCGCGCGCCCCGGGGAAGGGAGGTGCCATTTCATGTGTGGCGGGTTGGCGACGAGAATGGATGAAGGCAGCAAGTATGAATATGTACATGTGTATATATGTATATGTCTGTGTATGTATATGTATGCATACGTTGAAATGTATAGGTATGTGTATGGGCGTGTGTGGGCATGTATGTAGGTGGGTTGGGCCATTCTTTCGTCTGTTTCCTTGCGCTACCTCGCTAACCCGGGAGACTGCGACAAAGTATGTATATATATATATATATATATATATATATATATATATATATATATATATATATATATATATATAGAAAGAATACTTCCCACGTATTCCCTGCGTGTCGTAGAAGGTGACTAACAGGGGAGGGAGCGGGGGGCTGGAAATCCTCCCCTCTTGTTTTTTTTTTTTTTTCCCAAAAGAAGGAACAGAGAAGGGGGCCAGGTGAGGATGTTCCCTCAGAGGCCCAGTCCTCTGTTCTTAACGCTACCTTGCTGATGCGGGAAATGGCGAATAGTTTGAAAAAAAAAAAAAATATATATATATATATATATATATATATATAAATATATATATATATATATATATATATATATATATATATATATATATATATATATATATATTCATTTATTTATTCATTTTGCTTTGTCGCTGTCTCCCGCGTCAGCAAGATAGCGCAAGGAAACAGACGAAAGAATGGCCCAACCCACCCACATACACATGTATATACATACACGTCCACACACGCAAATATACATACCTATACATCTCCATGTACACACATATATACACACACAGACATATACATATATACACATGCACATAATTCATGCTGTCTGCCTTTATTTATTCCCATATATATATATATATATATATATATATATATATATATATATATATATATATATATATATATATATATATATTTTTTTTTTTTTTTTCAAACTATTCGCCATTTCCCGCGTTAGCGAGGTAGCGCTAAGAACAGAGAACTGGGCCACTGAGGGAACATCCTCACCTGGCCCCCCTCTCTGTTCCTTCTTTTGGAAAATTAAAAAAAATTGAGAGGGGAGGATTTCCAGCCCCCCGCTCCCTCCCCTTTTAGTCGCCTTCTACGACACGCAGGGAATACGTGGGAAGTATTCTTTCTCCCCTATCCCCAGGGATAATATATATATATATATATATATATATATATATATATATATATATATATATATATATATATATATATATATATATATATATCAGAGATATATTCACTCGATAATAAGTTTCGTGAGCTTCAAAAAGTTCTTTTCAAAATGCGAAAAACTAGCAACGAAAGTTTAAGCTAACTTCAGTCTGTCAAAAAAATAAGGAAGAATATTTTTCCTTATCTTACTGACCGAGAAAACTGGGACGAGGTGCGTCATATTTTGGTGGGTTCAAGTGTACAGCGATGGAGTTGTTTGTATTTCTGCATCACACTGCCAGAAAAAAGAAAAAAATAAGCCAATATATACATAAGTGTTAACGACCTCCACCGCAAGTATAAATTCACCTTTGGCGTGACTGTATCTTCGTCAGTTGAAGAAACAGAATTCAGTCACGTCTAAGCACTTTTCGCTTCAAAGGGGTCCATGCTGTCCTTCCTACTGCGCGTAGCGCAGCGGTAAGGCTGCAGCAGCCCCTGGATCGCTGAGAGAGAGAGAGAGAGAGAGAGAGAGAGAGAGAGAGAGAGAGAGAGAGAGAGAGAGAGAGAGAGAGAGAGAGAGAGAGATGTTATAGTGCTTTATATATATATATATATATATATATATATATATATATATATATATATATATATATATATATATTAAAATAGTGCATATGAAGGCGCACTTTTATAGGACACATAATACCCTCAAACAGCCAGGATTAGATCGCAGGATCTTTTGCGTGGTACAGTAGTTGGGAACGCTAACTGCTAGGCTATGATCGCCCCTAATAGATAAATAACTATTCGATTTCAAGTATTCGAATACCCTACGTCTCATATCTATGAACAACGGGGTCTACACCGGTCAAATCCCATCAGACTCAATTCCCCAGCAGATGGCATTTTACAGAACCTTACTGTACAAAGGCTGAGGTATATGAACACAAACATAGTGCATATGAATAAGCACTTTCATAGAAAACATAATACCCTCTAACAGTCGGGATTCGAACACAAGACATTTTGTGTGGTAGTCGAGAACGCTGACTGCTAGGCTATTATTTCCTCTAATAGGGAAATAACTATTCGATTAACGGAAATTTATTTTCAATGACAGAACGAATCTCGAGGATAAAGTTAAATATTGAATCGATGTGTGCGACACACGTTTCTCTTTGTTCCAATTAGAAAACAAGTAATATACTTTTCAATTAATAAGTTACTACCTTGATAAACAATACCAAAGAAATTCCGAAAATCCGGTAGAAAAAAAAATGATAGAAAATATTATGGTCATAAGAATAAATTGATAATAAGACAAAAGCTAATTTGAAATGTTCATTAGTATTTATAAAAGGATATGTAGAAACTCTTAATTAATCTGCTCATTAAACAATAGAAAGCAGTGGTAAAGTTTGACTTCCTCTTTCCATAATATCTAATTGGCACATTATCATGGCATGGCACGAATTCTCATGGGTTGTGCTTAAAACTGACTCACACTGTGTGTTTGTATGTGTGTGTGTGTGTGTGTGTGTGTGTGTGTGTGTGTGTGTGTGTCTGTGTGTGTATTCAGCTCTATGCGTAAACTCGCACATGTACTCGCTTCAGTTTGTCGCGTCCGGTTCATAAATCATGTCCTTATTTCGTTCACTAACCCGACGATTGTGAACTATTATGTACACCTTTGACGCCTCTCTTACGCCTGGTCATTCTTTCTCCGACATTCATTAACATTCTCTCTCTCTCTCTCTCTCTCTCTCTCTCTCTCTCTCTCTCTCTCTCTCTCTCTCTCTCTCTCTCCGCATGACTTGCTTCCCTGCGTCTAGCTGTCAAGATCCTAGATCGCCTGAGATCCTGTTTCACGAACCTTTTGATCACGAGGGTAAGACTCTTGAGTACCAGGGTATGTCCCCTGAGGATCAGGTCAGGTCGGAGGCCAAGCCATCATACCCGTGGCCCGTACCGCCGATTTCTCAAGGGTCGTACCGCCGTGCTCAAAGGTCGTGCCGCTGCGCTCAAGGGTTGTATACCGTCGTGCTAAAGGTCGGACTAACGTGTTCAAGGGTCCTACAGCCGTGCTCAAGGGTAGTACTTCCGTGCTCAAGGGGAGTATTGCCGTGCTCAAGGAACATACTGCGTGTTCAAGGGTCGTGCCGCCGTGCTTAAGGGTCGTACCGCCGTGCTCAAGGGTCGTATCGCCGTGTTCAAGGGTCGGACCGCCGTGCTCAAGGGTCGTAGCGCCGTGCTCAAGGGTCGCACCGCCGTGTTCAAGGGTCGTACCGCCGTGTTCAAGGGTTTACGTTATCAACGTGACGTACATACAGCGGAGGCTTCCTCTTCCCTCTCCTCGTCTCCCCACTCTGTCCTTCATGGCTCTCCTTCTCCTCCTCTCTCTCTCCTCGGACCCTTCCGCTCTCTCCCCACTCAAATGACTCTCCTTTCCTTCCCTCCCTCCCTCCCTCACTCTTCCCTCCCTCCTACGCTCCATCATTTCGTGCAGCCAAACATCCGAGCGCTGATACCCTGGGAAATGCGAGGGAAATTAAGATCCTATCTGCTGATGGTTCAGTGAAAAATTATTAACAGCTGACCACTAGCGCCTCGTGAGGGGAGGACATCGGCTGGTCTATTTTTAAGGGGGAAGGGCGAGACAAGACGCTTGTGGTGGGGAAGGAGGAGGGGGGGGAGACCACAGAATGAGTGGTTCAGTAGACAGTGCATGAGAAAGCCAGATAACATATGAGGGTCGTTGACGAGTGAGTCTGCAGCAGGAGAATTAGAGTATCCAGTAGTTCATGTATATACATGTCTATACATATATATATATATATATATATATATACATGTGTATATGGGCGGGTTGGGCCATGCCTCGTCTGTTTCCTTGCGCTACCTCGCTAACGCGGGAGACGGCGGTGAAGTATAATGATACATGTATTATAGTCTTGGTAGGAAGAGAAGGTGATAACTGAGCCATGTACGGAAAATGAGAGAAATAACTGAAGAAACAAGCGGCTTTAAAAAGTGGAGAGGAGAAAAGAATTTGAGGTTATGGGAATATGGAGAGCGCGGTAAGACAGGTGAAATTAATTGGCTAAGGAGAAGGTGGAAATGTAATGAAAGGGGTGAGGGAATTGAAAAAAAGAGGGATTAAGTGTGAAGAATATAATGAAAAACAGCATTGATTTCAATGATGGAAAGTGATTATAGGCAAATGGGGAAAGGGATGAGAAACAAAGAGATGGTCAAGAAAAAGAAATAGAGAGAGAGAGAGAGAGAGAGAGAGAGAGAGAGAGAGAGAGAGAGAGAGAGAGAGAGAGAGAGAGAGAGAGAGAGAGAGAGAGGCAAAGAATGATGAGAAAAGCAGCAATGAGATGAAGTGAAATGACAGAATAAAAGAATAGATTGAGAAGAATAAGAAAAAAAGACATGGGAACCTGAAAGTAGGTGAAGAAGTCTTGAACAACAAACTTTCTCTAAAGTTCCCATAGAGAGATTGATCTCATCACTAAATTTTCAACTACATTATCTTTCAGGCTACAGAAAACCTGACTCAATCTATCATATACTGATATTATCGCTTTTATGGTCACCTGTTGGCTACTAATAATTCAAGTTTAGTCAACAAACATCATTTCAGTTTCACTAAACCTTCTGTGCTCCAAAAGAATGGCACCAGGTGTATTTGTAGAAGAGATTGTTGTTGATACGCTAATGTGTTTTGCCTTGAATTTCAGCACAAAACATCTTTTAAAAATGATTCTCTTTGCAGGTTTGCACATGGAAGAAGGATCTAGTCAAAGATAAGTACCCTCTTTCGAAGCCTCGCCTTAACTGACGTAAAAAAAAGGGGGTGTTTGGCGTTTGTGGAAAAGTCTGCCTTTTCAAAGGGGAGCATAAGACAGTTGTTTCGGCTCTCTAAGTCCACATAATCTAGACGTGGTATGCAATGTGCAACATATGTTAACGGTTTACAGTATCTGGGAAAGGCAATGGACCCAGTCATTAATATCGTTATGGACCCATTGATAAGATCTTATCGCGTCTTGGGCGCCATTCATTCAGTCTTTATCATCGCTGCACAGCTTAATGTGCCGTAAAGCCCGGGTATATGGTTCACTTAGCTTATAGCTTGATGTCACAGTCATGGGTTAGCTTAGTGTTATGGTTCTTGTAACTCACAGCTGGGTACCATCACGAGAGCTTAGCTTGGTGATATGATTCATGTTGTTCATAATAGCATAACTTATTCATGATTTAGCTTGATAATTTAGTTATTCTAGTTTATAGCTGCATTACACGTTGGTTTAGCTTGAAGACTGATTACATAATTCATAAGCGTCAGAGTTTAATGTCATAGAAAGCTAAGGTCAACAGAGTTTGGAGTTTTATGACAACCCATCGTGAATCTCAGGTTAGTTCATACAACTGTATTTGACCTTTATCCTTTCAGCATTAGGGCGCGACACTTGCGTTTGATGGTCTAACCTTCGACCCGACCAATGAGGGTAGTCAGCGGGGATAGAGCTCAACATAAACTTGTACAATGCTCAGTGCTTTGGCCACCAAACGCAACATGGCTTTCAGCTTGACTCTACTACACCTCTGAGATCAGGGGAACACAGATATCCGTTTGTTTAACCTCAGTTTTCTAATACAAAAAGGAGAAAAATATATGCACGGCCCAAAATGTTGGACGGTGGCATTACAACTCCAGCTTTGAAATAATGAACGTCCAGTTCAAAGTTGTGAACAAACACAGAGAGGATAACGTATGATACGGCAGATTCCAGCTATCTTTGTTACATCAATAAATTTGATGTTTGGTCATGATAAGGGCTTTATGCCTATCAACTTCCAGGGCCTTAATCTCGAGGCTGTCAACGTTAGGTTCTAACTACCAATTGAAAATAAGAAAAAATAACTAAACACTTACGAATCTTTAAGTTAATTCAAATTTCATACACGCTCTCAGTGTGCATGATTCGTAAAAAACGTTTGCGTGTGTGTGTGTGTGTGTGTGTGTGTGTGTGTGTGTGTGTGTGTGTGTGTGTGTGTGTGCGCGAGCGCGCAGATTCGCTAGGTCCAAGCTTGGCACGGGTTGTCAATGACACCGCGTTCACGGGGTGCCATTACTGGCACAGGCAGGCCGGGTGTGTGCTCTCAGGGTGCCATTACTGGGTCGTGTGTCACTGTGAACGCATGGGCTCCATGAAGTGGATGTGTATGTTGTTGTGTATGCTACAGATGTTGGCTGGTTATTTGGGCTTCAGGTTTGTTAACTGCCAGGGGTCAATAAGGCCGTCAACGTCGTGATGTGTGTGTGTGTGTGTGTGTGTGTGTGTGTAAGGCATGTGTACGAGTAGGAAGAGAGGAAAGTGATTGGCCCCCAGTTTTGCGGCAGGGGTGCGTGATGTCTCTATGGTTGTTTGATTTGTTGATGGATGTGGTGGTTAGGGAGGTGAATGCAGGAGTTTTGGAGAGAGGGGTAAGTATGCAGTCTGTTGTGGGTGAGAGGGTTTGGGAAGCGAGTCAGTTGTTGTTCGCTGATGATAGAGGCTGTTGGGTGATTCTGGTGAGAAACTGCAGAAGTTGGTGAATGAAATTGGTAAAGTTTTTGAAAAAAGAAAGCTGAGAGTAAATGTGAATAAGAACAAGGTTATTAGGCTCAGTAGGGTTGAGGGACAAGTTAACTGGGAGGTAAATTTGAATGAAGAAAAACTGAAGGAAGTGAAGCGTTTTAGATATCTGGGAGTGGATTTAACGGCGGATGGAACCACGGAAGCGGAAGCGAGTCACAGAGTGGGGGAGGGGGGGAAGGTTCTAGGAGCGTTGAAGAATGTGTGGAAGGCGACAACGTCATCTCGGAGAGCAAAAATGGGTATGTTTGAAGGAATAGTGGTTCCAACAATGTTATATGGTTGCCAGGCATGGGCTATAGACAGGGTTGTGCGGAGGAGGATGGGTGTGTGAGGACAATATCTGGTGTGAGGTGGTTTGATCGAGTAAGTGATGAAAGGGTAAGAGCGATGTGTGGAAATAAAAAGAGTGTGGTTCAGAGAGTAGAAGAGGGTGTGTTGAAATGGTTTGCTTGCATGGAGAGAATGAGTGAGGAAAGATTGACAAAGAGGATATATGCGTCAAAGGTGGAGGGAACGAGGAGAAGCGGGAGACCAAACTGGAGGTGGAAGAATGGAGTGAAAATGATTCTAAGCGATCGGGGCCTTGAACATACAGGAGGGTGAAAGGCATGCAAGGAATAGAGTGAATTGGAACGATGTGGTATACCGGGGTTGACGTGCTGTTAATGGATTGAACCAGGGCATGTGAAGCATCTGGGGTAAACCATGTAAAGTTTTGTGGGGCCTGGATGTGGAAAGGGAGCTGTAGTTTCGGTGCATTACACATTACAGCTAGAGACTGAGTGTGAACAAATGCGGCCTTTTATGTCATTTTCTACCGCTACCTCGCGGGGGGAGGTGGGGGGGATGCTATTTTATGTACTGCGGGGTGTCGACGAGAATGGATGAAGGCAGCAAGTATGAATATGTACATGTGTATACATGTATATGTCAGTGTATGTATATGAATGTATACGTTGAAATGTATAGTTATGTATGTGTGTGTGTGTGTGCGTTTATGTACATACATGTGTATGTGGGTGGGTTTGGCCATTTTTTCGTCTACTTCCTTGCGCTACCTCGCTAACGCGGGAGACGGCGATTAAGTATAGTATATGAATATAATATATAATTTTCTTATTCATACTATTCGCCATTTCCCGCATTAGCGAGGTAGCGTTAAGAACAGGGAAGTGAGCCTTTGAGGAAATATCCTCACTTGGCCCCCTTCTCTCTTCCTTTTTTGGAAAATTAAAAAACGAGAGGGGAGGATTTCCAGCCCCTACTCCCTCCCCTTTTAGTCGCCTTCTACAACACTCAGGGAATACGTGTGAAGTATTCTTTCTCCCCTATCCCCAGGTATAATATATATATATATATATATATATATATATATATATATATATATATATATATATATATATATATATATATATATATATATATATATTCTCATATAATGGCGTGTCATGTGTACCCAGTGAGTAACTCAGACATTTCATTTTGAAGACTAACTCTGAAATTACTCAGCAACGCATTTTGCCACTGATGTTAATGGACAGACTTCGCACGTAAAGAATCATAATTAGTTTCTAAACTACAAGTTTAAACGAAAAACCATTAAGCAATAACAAAGATTAAAAATCTTTTGAAATTCGTTGATTGTAGGATATGAATCCATTCTTGTAGTCACATCTTCGCAGCAGAATTTATATATATATATATATATATATATATATATATATATATATATATATATATATATATATATATATATATATATAGGCATGTACAGAGCATCAGATTGGGGAAGAGCGGTGTGGTTTCAGAAGTGGTAGAGGATGTGTGGATCAGGTGTTTGCTTTGAAGAATGTATGTGAGAAATACTTAGAAAAGCAAATGGATTTGTATGTAGCATTTATGGATCTGGAGAAGGCATATGATAGAGTTGATAGAGATGCTCTGTGGAAGGTATTAAGAATATATGGTGTGGGAGGAAAGTTGTTAGAAGCAGTGAAAAGTTTTTATCGAGGATGTAAGGCATGTGTACGTGTAGGAAGAGAGGAAAGTGATTGGTTCTCAGTGAATGTAGGTTTGCGGCAGGGGTGTGTGATGTCTCCATGGTTGTTTAATTTGTTTATGGATGGGGTTGTTAGGGAGGTAAATGCAAGAGTTTTGGAAAGAGGGGCAAGTATGAAGTCTGTTGGGGATGAGAGAGCTTGGGAAGTGAGTCAGTTGTTGTTCGCTGATGATACAGCGCTGGTGGCTGATTCATGTGAGAAACTGCAGAAGCTGGTGACTGAGTTTGGTAAAGTGTGTGGAAGAAGAAAGTTAAGAGTAAATGTGAATAAGAGCAAGGTTATTAGGTACAGTAGGGTTGAGGGTCAAGTCAATTGGGAGGTGAGTTTGAATGGAGAAAAACTGGAGGAAGTGAAGTGTTTTAGATATCTGGGAGTGGATCTGGCAGCGGATGGAACCATGGAAGCGGAAGTGGATCATAGGGTGGGGGAGGGGGCGAAAATTCTGGGGGCCTTGAAGAATGTGTGGAAGTCGAGAACATTACCTCGGAAAGCAAAAATGGGTATGTTTGAAGGAATAGTGATTCCAACAATGTTGTATGGTTGCGAGGCGTGGGCTATGGATAGAGTTGTGCGCAGGAGGATGGATGTGCTGGAAATGAGATGTTTGAGGACAATGTGTGGTGTAAGGTGGTTTGATCGAGTGAGTAACGTAAGGGTAAGAGAGATGTGTGGAAATAAAAAGAGCGTGGTTGAGAGAGCAGAAGAGGGTGTTTTGAAGTGGTTTGGGCACATGGAGAGGATGAGTGAGGAAAGATTGACCAAGAGGATATATGTGTCGGACGTGGAGGGAACAAGGAGAAGAGGGAGACCAAATTGGAGGTGGAAAGATGGAGTGAAAAAGATTTTGTGTGATCGGGGCCTGAACATGCAGGAGAGTGAAAGGAGGGCAAGGAATAGAGTGAATTGGAGCGATGTGGTATACCGGGGTTGACGTGCTGTCAGTGGATTGAATCAGGGCATGTGAAGCGTCTGGGGTAAGCCATGGAAAGCTGTGTAGGTATGTATATTTGCGTGTGTGGACGTTTCTTTCGTCTGTTTCCTTGCGCTAACTCGCAAACGCGGGAGACAGCGACAAAGTATAATAAAGAAAATAAAATATATATGTATATATATATATATATATATATATATATATATATATATATATATATATATATATATACTTGTCCAATGTTTTTCATGCTAGCGAGATAGCGCTTAAAACAGACGAAGAAAGGCTGTATTCACTCAAATCCATTCCCTAGCTCTCATGTTCAATAATGCAGATTCACAGCTCCCTATCCACAACCAGACCCAACAGTCTTTTCCATGGTTTCCCTAGACCTCTTCACATGCCCTGGTTCAGTCTATTGACAACACTTCACCCCCTATATACCCCATAGTTCCAATTTACTGTATCCCGTGTACGCCTTTCACCCTCCTGAATGTTAAGGCCACGAGCACTTAAAATTTGTTTTAACCCATACTTCTATATCCAGTTTGGTTGCCCTCTTCTCCTTTTTCCTTTTATTTCTAACACATATCCTTTATGTCGACCTCGCCTCACTCATTCTCTCCAGACGTCCAAACCATGTCAGCACACCCTCTTCAGCACTCTTAATCACGCTCTTCATCTTAGGACACGACTCTCTTACCCATTTATTATTTACTCAATCAAACCACTTCAAATCAAATTTTGTAATTAAAGATTAATTTTCCAAAACATCCACCTTTCCTCATATCCTTATCATTAGCCCTTGCTTCTCATCCATATAATATTGTTTGGACTACTATACCTCAAACATACCCATTTTCGCCCTGCAAAGTAACGACTTCTCTTTCAACACATTCTCAAGTCCTCCTACTCCTCCCCCACCACCCCCTCATCCACCCTATGACTCACTTCCGCCTCTATTCGCCGCTATGTCCACTTCAATGTACCTAAAACTCTTCACCTGTTCCAAATTTTCTCCATTCAAACTCTCACTCCAACTAACCTGTCCCTTTAACTTAATAACCCAATAACCTAGCTTTTATTCACATTCACTTTCATCTCCCTACTTTAACAACCTCCCAAATTCATTCACCAACATCTGCAGTTTTTCATTCGATCTGCCAACAAAGCTGTCATCAGCAAACAACAACTGATTCACTTCCTAGGCTCTCGTAACCCTACAGACTACATACTCGATCCTCTTTCCAAACCCTTGCATTAATGTCTCACATCACCCACTTCATAATTAGATTAAACAGCCATGGTGACATACATTCTTACCGCAGACCAACCTTCACCTTGAACAACTTACTCTCCTCTCTTCCTATTCATACCCATGCCATACTTTCCTGATAGAAACTTTTCACTACTCCTCCCACACCATAAATTCATAAGACCATCCACAAGACATCTCTACCAACCCTATCTCATGATTTTTCCAGATCCATAAACGCTACATATTAATCTTCATTTTTCTATTTCTTACACACGTTCTTCAAAGCAAGCATCTGATTCACACATCCTCTACCACCCCTGAAACCACATTGTTCCTCTCCAATCTGATGCTCTATATAACCAGGTGAAACCCTTTTGGCCCTGTTCTGACGTCACATGATAAAATGCCTCGTCGACGGGTGAAGCGTGTTGAGGGTCGAGCTCAGGGCGCTGCGTGGCAGGTCCTTTATTAGTGAAGGAGAGGGTATTGTTTATTCGGAATCTTTCTCCTCTCCTTGGTTAGCATCGATAATGGACTCCAGAGTTTCGTCATCACTCTCTGCTCTATTAAGGAGACTCTGCAGTAAGTTTGATTCACGAGACGAATCATCATTGCAGTGACCGAGATCGAACCAATCTGTGCTGCTGAGGGACCATTACGCACACAATATCTATCGGCGATCATCTCGGTACGTCCTGGCTGTATCCTCCTTGCTCTCCAGAGGCGCAGCAGTCGAACACGTATTTATTGTTGCAGTCGATCTGGACGACGGTGTTATCACCGTGGAAGTCAGTGTGTGCGTAACCCGCCATATACAAGCTCCGCCAAAGCTTTGAACGCGGCTAAAACGGCCTCTAGTCATTTACTGAACTTCTTAGTTACACCCTACAAGCCGTGGCACTCCACCAGCCGAAGCTGAAGTCTTCAGAGGACATGCCTCACTCACAATCTCCCGCCTGTCGTCTTGACTGTCGGGTATCTCTATAACTACCATCTCCTTTCTCACCACCATCATTTCCCCGTTCATAGCTCTCCAAAGTAGACTCAAAGCCTCCCCTTCCCAAGAGGCGTCCCTTTTTGGTGTTATTCCAAGAGATTTATGGAAGGGTAGGCGTGTTGGGTATTCGTGTTTTAGGTGCAGTCCTGGTCTATGGAGGAGGCTGCCTGTTATTCACAGGACGTTCATATATAGACCAGAAACTTTCTCGCCTCACAAGTTCCCTTTCTTGAGATGATGCTTCCCTGCGTACTTCAGCAAGACGGTATATACGGGCCCGGCGTTCGTTTACTACATGCTGGAGATCGTCTCGTATCGGTTGGCGCTCTTCTGATATAGGCGGTCTCCTGCTGACTCTCCCCCTGTTTTAGGTTGTTTGTCGCCATCTTCTCGTTCCCTGTCTCACATCTCACTTCGCTCTCTCCTAACCTCTACTAGTCGTCTGATTATTTCTCAGCCTGTACTAATCTTTAGGTGTAATCTCACGATGCCGCAACCAAACATGTATCAAAAGATCATGTAGGAGACGTGGATAAGTGTACTACACAACAGAACAAACAAGTAGTCACTGACGTAACCCAGAACAGCGTAGCAACAATAAACTGACTGTCTGCTGCCGGACCTGGGGAGAGCAAGGAGGATACACCCAGGATGTACAATGAAGATCGGCGAGAGACACTGTGTGCGTAACGTGGCCCTCAGCAGCAGAGGTTTGTCCGATGATGATCACTGCAATGATCATTCGTCCCCTAAGTCAAACTCGCATGAGAGACTCCGTAATACTAAGAGCAGAGAGTGATTACGAAACTCTGGAGTCAATTCTTGATACTAATCAAGAAAGGGAGGAAGATTCTGAATGAACAAAACCCTCTACTACACTCACATAGGGCCCTGCCACACAGGGTCCTGAGATCGACCCCCAATACCCTTCATTCTTCGAGGAGGCATTAAATCCCGGTGCCTCGTGTGACGTCAGACCAATTCCCAAAGAGTTTTCACCATTTCGCAGAAAGCTATGTTTTCTCTATCATTCTTCATCAGTTTGGCTGAATATATCACGATATTTTTCCTGTCTTGTAAGGTTGATGTTTTTCCTCATATTGAGGGAGTTGGGTTAATACAATCAGCTTCCATCCTTGTACCATCAGTCATTACCATCACCATCATCATAATCATGTTACTTTTATAACATCACCAGCATCACTAGAATGCATAGTAGTATGTATACCTTTCTTACACTCCAGTGTACCCCATTACTTTGTGTTCATATATCAATCTTATGTTAACTCACGGAGGTAGGCCCATCCGGGTACTCGAGTTAGCTTCGTAGCCTGAATGAAACATCTTCACAGACTCATCGCTGGAGCCCTACGCATCCATCTCAACCGCTTCCCCTGTTGTATGTTGTTAACCAGGGTGGTACAGTCGCTCTAGCTCTCACGAATGGCGCACGTGAGTGAAGCATGGATAAGTTAGGTGGGGTGGGTGAAGCATGGATAGGTTAAGTATGAGTGGCCGAAGCAGGTATAGGTTAGGCGGAGTGGGTGAAGGAAGAAGTTGAAATAAAGTTCAAGCAGTGTAAGCATGGCTCAGGAGAGTGGGAATTTAGTAGAGTGTTCTTCAGCCACTTGATATCAAACCTTGGTGATAGTGGAGTATGTTAGAGTTACAAGAATAAAAAATGAAAACTAATATTGACACGCATCAACTGTATAGATACACGAACATCCATACATAAGGACGCAATGCTTGGCGTATGGGCATCTGCACCATACAATACTGAAAGGTATACACTAGGTAAGTATGCAGGAGAACACATAAACAAACCCCATACACATACTTATACATACAAGACGCACACAAACAGAGAGATGGACCCATGAATACAAGAGACACATATCTTCCAATACACAGTAAAATCTCACATGCACACAAATACACATAGGTAATATACCTAGCGTGACGCACACACACACACACACACACACACACACACACACACACACACACACACACACACATACACACACACACTCACAAACCTCGCTTTAAAAGCACCAGTTTCAGCAAAAGTTTCACTAAACTCCCGCAAAATCCAGAACAGAAGCGCACTGACCGACAGTGTAAATACCGCCCTGATGACATGAGGCCCAGCCATTACCGTGCTCTGGTGAGAGAGAGAGAGAGAGAGAGAGAGAGAGAGAGAGAGAGAGAGAGAGAGAGAGAGAGAGAGAGAGAGAGAGAGAGAGAGAGAGAGAGGAAAGAGCAAGTAGAACGAGATATAATGGAATGGAAGGAAGAATAGATAGAAAGGGAATGTAGGGAAAGTGAGAGTAAGATACTGAAAGGTAAAGGCAACAGTGTGAAAATGAATGCTGCAATGCAAGATGATGAACACTTGATAACTATCACAACAAAATCTGAAAAAAAACAAACTTGAGAAGTGTTTCGAAAGTCAATGAAACAAAATAAAAATGAAAAGGTGAAAATCTGACAGTGGAAAAGAGAAAAAAATCATGATAGGAACTTTCGTAACGGAAGATATAAATGTACGAATAGGAAGACAGGATGGAATGAAAAAAGGATAGAACCGGAATATGGATAGATGGTGAAGATGTACTACACCAAGAGCTGCGCGTAGAACAGAAATCACAACATTTGTTTGCCCGTATGGGGAGTACTCAGTGTTGTGAACCAGGTTCCCGCGTGGGAAACTTTAGTGCAGTCAGGAGAGTGTGCGGGTTAATGATATCAACTTTACACAAGATAGACATATAGCGACAGCGACGAGAGAAACCTATATTTCTTTATCTATAATTACCCTGAGTTCAGTTTCTGTGAAAATATGTCCTGTGTCACCCAGGACCCCTTTCTAACAGATGCTCTACTTCAAGTAGCAGGGAAATGTAGACTTCTCTTGGATGAAATGATCTTTGACGAGACTGTACACACACACACACACACAAACATATATATATATATATATATATATATATATATATATATATATATATATATATATATATATATATATATATATTTGTAAGTGTGTGTGGGTGTGTGTGTGTGGGTCAGACATCTTTTTATACGTCTGGAAGTTAATCAGTAAAGCATCAACAATGCAAGAGACAAAACATACACTTCAAGGCAGGCTGGGAGGCGAACCAGAGAGAGAGTAGAAGAGATCTTCAATAAAGGACGTGATCAGCAGGAGCGAGAGACGTGTGGGTGACGAGACGGGCATGGTATGACGTGACCAGCAAGAGACAGGGAGACAGATGATGATAGAGACAGGTTTGTTGGTGAGACGCGACCCTGAAGAGACAGACAAGTGTGTACAATTCAGGGACGTGTCCGACCTGACGAAGAAGGGAAAAGGAAACTGTACTGATGAACGATGAGTAGACATGGCTAGAGAGAGAGAGAGAGAGAGAGAGAGAGAGAGAGAGAGAGAGAGAGAGAGAGAGAGAGAGAGAGAGAGAGAGAGAGAGAGAGAGGCAACAAGGATAAGCGAGCAAGGTACGAGTGTCTTGCGATGAGACAAGACTTGGTCATCATGAGGCATGAGAGACCGCGAGTAAGACTTGGCGAGTATGACATAATGAGTAAAGAGTCACAGTGGCGAGCGAGAAAGACATGAGTAAAGCCCTCACCAACAAGGGGCGTGGCAGCGTGTGGGAGGTGGGTAAAACCTGTCTGCAAGAAACGCGTCGCTGTTCAAGTAAGGGATGAATAAGACATGACAACCAAGGCACGCAGACGTGAACAAATAATAGCCTGATAAGAGACAAGGGATGCACGGAGGAAGGACCGAGCAAACCTTCCCCTCTGTGCAACGGCAGCAGCAGCAGCAGCAGAAGGAGAGAAGCATAAAAACAAGAGACTAGCGGTGTTGTAAGCCAGCCTGGGCCTGGCTGGGCCCGACACGAGGCTGGGAAGGTTTACAAGATAAGAGTGGCGGGAGACGTGGCCAGAAAGAGGCAGTTACTCGGTGGTGGGAAGAGGGCTTGCAATATGCAGAGGCCGCCTCGGAACCCCGTGGGCCAGTCAAAGAAGAGAAGTTTGCTCCTCCCCATTTAAATGCAACTTGCGTCATGCGGTAATGCCAGTGATATTGGCTCCTCCTCCTCCTCCTCCTCCTCCTCCTCTTCCTCTTCTTCTTCTATCTATTATTCTTGCTTCTCTTTCTTTTCTTCATCTTCTAAACCTTCCTACCATTTTACTTATTCGTGTTCTTCTATCATCTTTATATTCTTGCTTTACCTCTATTCCTATCTTTAATCAAATCTTTTTGCTCTCTTGCCTCTTCCTCCTCCAACTTCTCTTCTTCCAATCTTCATTCTTGCTGCTTCGTGTCTTGTTTTTTTTTACACCTTCCTCCTTTTTTACAGCCACGTCTTCTTGTTTTTCCTTTTGCTCTCCTCCTCCCTTATCTCCTCCTCAATTTATCCCTCTTCCATTCATCATACCTTATCATACACACACACACACACACACACACACACACACACACACACACACACAAAAACACACACACAAAGGAATGGTGGTTCCATTCTCGATTATTCATTCAATTATTATACATTTTCATGGTTATTATTCTTACACTTTTTCTTCAGCTGAAAGAGTTAAATGTTGAACAGCAATTATCGTTTTTTTTCTTACGCGGAGCATCACGTGACAGAAAGGCTGGGTAATGAATAGTAAGGGATCTAGGAATGAGCCTTATGGTACTCCGGTTCTTAGGTTGAGCCAGTCGGATGCGTCCCCGATTAATACGACCCGTTTTTTATTGCTCCAACTACGAGCCAGTGACCCATCCACTCGTAAATTCGATTCCCTGTACCCTAAGCTTTGATATGACTAAAGCCTTTTGAACTTTAATCTATCGTGTTTTTTTTTTTGAGGAAGCTCACGTATATAAAGATGGGTGGGGGGGAGGGGGGTAGTTTTTCGTCCTACGCCAGTTTATGTATGACGGAAAAAAAAATCTATCCAATTCGTTACGTATAATGTATCACCAAGGAACCCATGTTGATAGCTAGGTATTCAATATTCCCCTCAAGACTTAACGATTTCATCCCTTATTCATGTGTCTATTAATCTACTTAAAGCCAAAGTTTGATGAGTACATAATCTGTTATTCATTTTCATTTCTTTTTTGTGCCTGTAAACTGGTGGTATGTAAATGAGTTGGTTTTGAGTCTTCTAGAAGAAAGATTGCCAAGACCAGTTTATTTATTCCCATTAATCAATTCAGATGGTGATATTGGTGATAATGTTACTGATGATGGTGATATTGGTGATATTGTTACTGATAATGGTGATATTGTTACTGATGATGGTGATATTGGTGATAATGTTACTGATAATGGTGATACTGTTACTGAGGTTGGTGGTAAATGGTGGTACTGGCGATGGCGGTAATTGGCGGTGACTGTCCAAAGTCCCCATCATGATGGAAGGTGGAGGTTGACACACATGAACGAACAGAAATATTCCGTAACACGGAAAGATAAAGTCAACACACACACACACACACACACACACACACACACACACACACACAAAATAGAGGCAAATCGCGCGCACACACTCACACACACACACACACACACACACACACACACACACACAAATACAGAAAAAAAAGAAAATTTCAAAACACATAAACACCAACCCAAACACACAAGAAATCCCACACGAACACAGACCTCCCCCCCCGCACACACACACAGTAAGTAAGTGGGTTGACATAAATCAAATGAAATGTGAACACAAAGTACTGGTGATCA
The DNA here is from genome assembly GCF_036320965.1 of Panulirus ornatus. Classification (NCBI taxonomy): domain Eukaryota; kingdom Metazoa; phylum Arthropoda; class Malacostraca; order Decapoda; family Palinuridae; genus Panulirus; species Panulirus ornatus. Next base: position 23,819,344 of record NC_092231.1, on the reverse strand, counting down.
TACTCGCATCTTCTCTATGGCCAATAAATACGGCGACCATCGGCATACGACGAGAGGCTCCCCAGGAACAAGGCAATTCAAGCCGAGGTCTCCGGACGAGATACTTTCCCCGAGAGTCGATTTTTCTCAAGATCTTACAATAAGGAAAAGAGTTCGCGGGGTCTCCACAGACCTTTCTTACGGCTTTCTTCCGCTCACTTCTGACATCATGTCAATCATGGATTTCGTCCTTCTTTTTCTCTTTTATATGTTTTCCACATTTTCTATTTTTTCCCCGTCATTCTTTCGTAATATTCTTGAACAAGCTTGGCTATACTTCTCTCTTACATCTCTTTCGTTTTCTTCAGCACAAATATTCGTTATGGATTTCTTATCTCTCTGTCTTATCTGTATCTTTCTCGACCTCGTTTTGACGTCTTTCCGACGTGAAAATATCGAACAAGCTTTCCGGGCTCTCTCTCGTACGGCTCTCTCGCATCATTCACGGATTTCCTTGTCATTCCTTGCCCGGGTCTTTCCCAATCTCGTTTTCTCAAGTCTTTCTCATGTGAAAGTCTTACGTGAAAGTCTCTCAAGGGCTTTGTTCACCGTAACGCTCTCGGGAGTTTTTCCTTTCTTTTTTCTAACTGCAATTCTCCGGGCGCTCACCAAAGTATAGTTCGCTCGAAGACTTTCAGGCGACAGTGCCAGACTTTCCCATACGCAGTTGACACAGGACTTTCCACTGTACAGGTTCCTCTCGAGTTCCTGGTTGCATTTCATGACAAGACTTTTTCTTGTGAAGTGGAATTATCTCAGGCTTTACTGTGTTTTAGTATCCTTACAACTTCCCTAAGTGCAATTCCCTCACGGATTTCCAGCGTATAGTTTCCCCCGGAGCACCTTCGAAGTCCAGGCCTTTGGAAATCCAGATTTCAGGAGTCTTTACTTGCCCTTTTCTTCCCACACAACCACTCTAGTCCTAAGGTTACTTGAGTACGCAGCTCATTAGAACGCAACTTAAACATGTGAATCTCATTTGGAGATTCAGACTCCATCTCTATCTGATCTCACGTCGCACAAGAGATGATCACGAGGAGGTAGCAACACAACGATCACTATAAGAAACAAGAATGAGTCCGGGAGACCAAATGGTGCTCCAAACTTGATCTATAGAACTTGGGAGGCTAAGCAATAACAGAGCAACACGGGAAGTATGGATGTGGAAGTACATGTATGACAGAACTGGTGCTATACATTGTATAATACTTGACTGCCTTTTCCCGCGTTAGCGGGGTAGATATATATATATATATATATATATATATATATATATATATATATATATATATATATATATATATATATATGTATAAGCTTAACACTGTTCGATGATGCTTCGTGCCTCTCTCTCTCTCTCTCTCTCTCTCTCTCTCTCTCTCTCTCTCTCTCTCTCTCTCTCTCTCTCTCACTCTCTATCTCATCTTGTGGTGGAAGGCGAGGAGCAGAATGAGGATACAGAAGAAGAGGAATAGGAGAGGAGAGGGAAAGATTACACACTGAACAGGAGGAGGAAAAAGGGGATACAGGAGAACACGGACACTCAGGAAGATCTCTACTTTCACTGAGAAACATGACATTTTGCCTGCCAGGAGCCAGCAGGGCTAACCTCACCAAAACCTCTAGAAATGCTATCTGGTTGTGCCATGAATATACAGTGGCAAATTGAGCCCAGACGCAGCCTTGTTATCTTCCATAACACACTGGCTGAAACCAAGACCTGTGTTCTCATATATCATATATATATATATATATATATATATATATATATATATATATGTGTGTGTGTGTGTGTGTGTGTGTGTGTGTGTGTGTGTGTGTGAGAGAGAGAGAGAGAGAGAGAGAGAGAGAGAGAGAGAGAGAGAGAGAGAGAGAGAGAGAGAGAGAGAGATGTAGGTAGACAGGATATACAGATGTCCCTGGACATCCCAACATGCTATTGTATTTAGCCCCACAGCCTATCGAGTCTATTTACACAGATTACGAATATAGGACGCTAATACTGACCTCTAGCGGCGCACAACGTCGGACTCTGTTGAGAAGCAACAATGTGTAATAATGAAAAAGACTCCACCACATGTGAACATTCCTGTGACGGATGGTCCTACGGACCAAACGACTGACACACCTCTGGCGATCCTCGACTTAAGAGACGACCATAATGTGGACAACTGTTATATGAACATTCAGAAAACATCATCTGGTCATCAACATTCACGTAAGACATTTCTGGCTGTTTAGGTTAATTCCTAGGGTTATGACTGTGATGAAGACATCTACTGGTGCCATGAGAACGACTTTCAGTACAAACATTTCCTCTTGATACACAACCAAGTCCGGGGACATGAAACAAAAGAATCTATATAGATTTTGATTTTCTAATTTTACCCTCTGGAATGGTCATCCTATGTATAGAAACTATTTCTCTTGGTAAAGTAGAATTATGGTCATGATGATGAAACCTAAATAAAAAACTCATGAGAGGGCACGAAGACGTCAAAATCACGGTCTAATTTCCAACCCCAGAGAGAGAGAGAGAGAGAGAGAGAGAGAGAGAGAGAGAGAGAGAGAGAGAGAGAGAGAGAGGTGCTGCTGAGGAATGAGTCGGGGGGTGGATGAACACACTAGGGTTGTAATGAAATCAAACTTATGCATTTATGGTTGGTTGTCTGGGTTTTAGGCCCATCAACTGCCAGGATCATTAAGGCCGTTAACGTAAGCTACGTCCACCAACTGAAAAATTTTTAACACCTTCTTCACTGAGGTGTTAGATACAATTCTAAGACCACATACGGTCTCACTATGCATGTGGCCCATCAGTGCTGAAGTGTATATGCCATAGTGGAATACTCCCATCATCAATATCATATACGTCACATCATGTGCTGCAGTATGACTCAATTATTGTTATGACTGTAAATAGATGCATCGCACAGACATCTCGTATGATACACAACATCTTCAGTTTCAACATTATTCTCATTTCTTTAAAACACACGAAATCGTGCTAACGTTCTTCTTTAATAGACTATGTTGATTATATCAATCAGATTAGGACAGAGTAATTTCTCAAAATTTTTATATAATGAATTCTCACAAGATTTTCATGAAGGAAGCTATGATAAAGTGAATTCTTACACTGTTTTCATGAAGGAAGCTATGGTAAAGTGAATTCTCACACTATCTGTAAGAAGGAAGATATGATAAAGTGAATTCTTACACTGTTTTCATGAAGGAAGCTAAGGTAAAGTGAATTCTCACATTCTTTCATGAAGGAAGCAATAAACAAATTGAATTCTCACAGAATTCACACGAAAGAAGCTACGACAAAGCGAACTCTCACAACACTCTCTCATCAATGCGACAACAACACAAAAGGAGGGAACTGCTCCTCTCTCGGTTGTGGCCCAAC